>NW_020621381.1:6770164-6776807 GCF_003573695.1 Papaver somniferum | reverse complement strand
AAACTAAGCAATTGCCTATATTTTTGTGTATTCGTTTGAACCATCCTCTTAAATTTACCAGTTTTAGTATATTATTAGGTTTTTTAAACAGTGTCTAGCGGTCCAGGTGACATCTCTTAATTCTTTAATCATAACGAACTATGAGTTTTTGATAATAAGACTACAACCAAACTAAGCCGTTACCTATACTTTTGTGTATTCTTTTGAACCATCCTTTTAATTTTACCAGTTTTAGCATATTATTAGATGTTTTAAACAATTTCTAGCGGTCCAGGTGACATATATTAATTCTTTAATCTTAATGAACTATGAGTTAGTGATAATAAGCCTAGTATGAAACTAAGCAGCTTCCTATACTTTTGTGTATTCTTTTGAACCATCCTCTTAAATTTACCACTTTTAGTATATTATTAGATGTTTTAAACAGGTTTTAGCGGTCCAGGTGACATCTATTAATTCTTTAATCTTAATGAACTATGAGTTATTGAAAATAAGCCTACTACGAAATTAAGCAATTACCTATATTTTTGTGTATTCGTTTGAACTATCCTCTTAAATTTACCAGTTTTAGTATATTATTAGGTGTTTTAAACAGTTTCTAGTGGTCCAGGTGACATCTGTTAATTCTTTAGTCTTAACGAACTATGAGGTTTTGATAATAAGCCTACAACCAAACTAAGCCGTTACCTATACTTTTGTGTATTCTTTTGAACCATCCTCTTAAATTTACCAGTTTTAGTTTATTATTAGTTGTTTTAAATAGTGTCTAGCTGTCTAGGTGACATCTGTTAATTCTTTAATCTTGAAGAACTATGAGTTATTGATATTAAGCCTACTACGAAACTAAGCAATTACCTATATTCTTGTGTATTCGTTTGAACCATCCTCTTAAATTTACCAGTTTTAGTATATTATTAGGTGTTTTAAAAAGTTTCTAGCGGTCCAGGTGACATCTGTTAATTCCTTAATCTTAATTAACTATGAGTTATTGATAATAAGCCTACTACGAAACTAAGCAATTACCTGTATTTTTGGATATTCGCTTGAACCATCCTCTTAACTTTACCAGTTTTACTATATTATTAGATGTTTTAAACAATTTCTAGCGGTCCAGGTGACAACTATTAATTCTTTGATCTTAATGAACTATGAGTAATTGATAATAAGCATACTATGAAACTAAGCCGTTACATTTACTTTTGTGTATTCTTTTGAACCACCCTCTTAATATTTACCAGTTTTAGCATGTTATTAGATATTTTAAGCAGTTTCTAGAGGTCCAGGTGACATATATTAATTCTTTAATCTTAATGAACTATGAGTTATGATAATAAGCCTACTACGAAATTAAGCAATTACCTATATTTTTGTGTATTCGTTTGAACTATCCTCTTAAATTTACCAGTTTTAGTATATTATTAGGTGTTTTAAACAGTTTCTAGCGGTCCATGTGATATCTGTTAATTCTTTAGTCTTAACGAACTATGAGGTTTTCATAATAAGCCTACAAACAAACTAAGCCGTTACCTAAACTTTTGTGTATTCTTTTAAACCATCCTCTTAAATTTAGCAGTGTTAGTTTATTATTAGATGTTTTAAACAGTGTCTAGCTGCCCAGGTGACATCTGTTAATACTTTAATCTTGAAGAACTATGTGTTATTGATAATAAGCCTAATACGAAACTAAGCAATTACCTATATTTTTGTGTATTCGTTTGAACCATCCTATTAAATTTACTAGTTTTAGTATATTATTAGGTGTTTTAAACAGTTTCTAGCGGTCCAGGTGACATCTCTTAATTCTTTAATCATAACGAACAATGAGTTTTTTATAATAAGACTACAACCTATACTTTTGTGTATTCTTTTGAACCATCCTTTTAATTTTACCAGTAGTAGCATATTATTAGATGTTTTAAACAATTTCTAGCGGTCCAGGTGACATCTGTTAATTCTTTAATCTTAATGAACTATGAGTTATTGATAATAAGCCTAGTACGAAACTAAGCAGCTGCCTATACTTTTGTGTATTCTTATGAACCATCCTCTTAAATTTACCAGTTTTAGAATATTATTAGATGTAGCAAAAAAAAATAATAAGCCTACTACGAAATTAAGCAATTACCTATATTTTTGTGTATTCGTTTGAACTATCCTCTTAAATTTACCAGTTTTAGTATAATATTAGGTGTTTTAAACAGATTCTAGCGGTCCAGGTGACATCTGTTAATTCTTTAGTCTTAACGAACTATGAGGTTTTGATAATAAGCCTACAACCAAACTAAGCCGTTACCTATACTTTTGTGTATTCTTTTAAACCATCCTCTTAAATTTAGAAGTTTTAGTTTATTATTAGATGTTTTAAACAGTGTCTAGCTGCCCATGTGACATCTGTTAATTCTTTAATCTTGAAGAACTATGTGTTATTGATAATAAGCCTAATACGAAACTAAGCAATTGCCTATATTTTTGTGTATTCGTTTGAACCATCCTCTTAAATTTACCAGTTTTAGTATATTATTAGGTGTTTTAAACAGTTTCTAGCGGTCCAGGTGACATCTCTTAATTCTTTAATCATAACAAACTATGAGTTTTTGATAATAAGACTACAACCAAACTAAGCCGTTACCTATACTTTTGTGTATTATTTTAAACCATCCTTTTAATTTTACCAGTTTTAACATATTATTAGATTTTTTAAACAATTTCTAGCGGCCCAGGTGACATATATTAATTCTTTAATCTTAATGAACTATGAGTTAGTGATAATAAGCCTAGTACGAAACTAAGCAGCTGCCTATACTTTTGTTTATTCTTATGAACCATCCGCTTAAATTTACCAGTTTTAGTATATTAGATGTTTTAAACAGTTTCTAGCGGTCCAGGTGACATATATTAATTCTTTAATCTTGAAGAACTATGAGTTATTGATAATAAGCCTACTACGAAACTAAGCAATTACCTATATTTTTGTGTATTCGTTTGAACCATCCTCTTAAATTTACCAGTTTTAGTATATTATTAGATGTTTTAAACAGTTTCTAGCAGTCCAGGTGACACCTGTTAATTCTTTAATCTTAACGAACTATGAGTTATTGATAATAAGCCTACAACCAAACTTAGCCGTTACCTATACTTTTGTGTATTCTTTTGAACCATCCTCTTAAATTTACCTATTTTAGTTCATTATTAGATGTTTTAAACAGTTTCTAGTTGTCCAGGTAACATCTGTTAATTCTTTAATCTTGAAGAACTATGAGTTATTGATAATAAGCCTAATACGAAACTAAGAAATTACCTATATTTTTGTGTATTCATTTTAACCATCCTCTTAAATTTACCAGTTTTAGTATATTATTAGGTTTTTTAAACAGTGTCTAGCGGTCCAGGTGACATCTCTTAATTCTTTAATCATAACGAACTATGAGTTTTTGATAATAAGACTACAACCAAACTAAGCCGTTACCTATACTTTTGTGTATTCTTTTGAACCATCCTTTTAATTTTACCAGTTTTAGCATATTATTAGATGTTTTAAACAATTTCTAGCGGTCCAGGTGACATATATTAATTCTTTAATCTTAATGAACTATGAGTTAGTGATAATAAGCCTAGTATGAAACTAAGCAGCTTCCTATACTTTTGTGTATTCTTTTGAACCATCCTCTTAAATTTACCACTTTTAGTATATTATTAGATGTTTTAAACAGGTTTTAGCGGTCCAGGTGACATCTATTAATTCTTTAATCTTAATGAACTATGAGTTATTGAAAATAAGCCTACTACGAAATTAAGCAATTACCTATATTTTTGTGTATTCGTTTGAACTATCCTCTTAAATTTACCAGTTTTAGTATATTATTAGGTGTTTTAAACAGTTTCTAGTGGTCCAGGTGACATCTGTTAATTCTTTAGTCTTAACGAACTATGAGGTTTTGATAATAAGCCTACAAACAAACTAAGCCGTTACCTATACTTTTGTGTATTCTTTTAAACCATCCTCTTAAATTTAGCAGTTTTAGTTTATTATTAGATGTTTTAAACAATGTCTAGCTGCCCAGGTGACATCTGTTAATTCTTTAATCTTGAAGAACTATGTGTTATTGATAATAAGCCTAATACAAAACTAAGCAATTGCCTATATTTTTGTGTATTCGTTTGAACCATCCTCTTAAATTTACCAGTTTTAGTATATTATTAGGTTTTTTAAACAGTGTCTAGCGGTCCAGGTGACATCTCTTAATTCTTTAATCATAACGAACTATGAGTTTTTGATAATAAGACTACAACCAAACTAAGCCGTTACCTATACTTTTGTGTATTCTTTTGAACCATCCTTTTAATTTTACCAGTTTTAGCATATTATTAGATGTTTTAAACAATTTCTAGCGGTCCAGGTGACATATATTAATTCTTTAATCTTAATGAACTATGAGTTAGTGATAATAAGCCTAGTATGAAACTAAGCAGCTTCCTATACTTTTGTGTATTCTTTTGAACCATCCTCTTAAATTTACCACTTTTAGTATATTATTAGATGTTTTAAACAGGTTTTAGCGGTCCAGGTGACATCTATTAATTCTTTAATCTTAATGAACTATGAGTTATTGAAAATAAGCCTACTACGAAATTAAACAATTACCTATATTTTTGTGTATTCGTTTGAACCATCCTCTTAAATTTACCAGTTTTAGTATATTATTAGGTGTTTTAAAAAGTTTCTAGCGGTCCAGGTGACATCTGTTAATTCCTTAATCTTAATTAACTATGAGTTATTGATAATAAGCCTACTACGAAACTAAGCAATTACCTGTATTTTTGGATATTCGCTTGAACCATCCTCTTAACTTTACCAGTTTTACTATATTATTAGATGTTTTAAACAATTTCTAGCGGTCCAGGTGACAACTATTAATTCTTTGATCTTAATGAACTATGAGTAATTGATAATAAGCATACTATGAAACTAAGCCGTTACATTTACTTTTGTGTATTCTTTTGAACCACCCTCTTAATATTTACCAGTTTTAGCATGTTATTAGATATTTTAAGCAGTTTCTAGAGGTCCAGGTGACATATATTAATTCTTTAATCTTAATGAACTATGAGTTATGATAATAAGCCTACTACGAAATTAAGCAATTACCTATATTTTTGTGTATTCGTTTGAACTATCCTCTTAAATTTACCAGTTTTAGTATATTATTAGGTGTTTTAAACAGTTTCTAGCGGTCCAGGTGATATCTGTTAATTCTTTAGTCTTAACAAACTATGAGGTTTTCATAATAAGCCTACAAACAAACTAAGCCGTTACCTAAACTTTTGTGTATTCTTTTAAACCATCCTCTTAAATTTAGCAGTTTTAGTTTATTATTAGATGTTTTAAACAGTGTCTAGCTGCCCAGGTGACATCTGTTAATACTTTAATCTTGAAGAACTATGTGTTATTGATAATAAGCCTAATACGAAACTAAGCAATTACCTATATTTTTGTGTATTCGTTTGAACCATCCTATTAAATTTACTAGTTTTAGTATATTATTAGGTGTTTTAAACAGTTTCTAGCGGTCCAGGTGACATCTCTTAATTCTTTAATCATAACGAACAATGAGTTTTTTATAATAAGACTACAACCTATACTTTTGTGTATTCTTTTGAACCATCCTTTTAATTTTACCAGTAGTAGCATATTATTAGATGTTTTAAACAATTTCTAGCGGTCCAGGTGACATCTGTTAATTCTTTAATCTTAATGAACTATGAGTTATTGATAATAAGCCTAGTACGAAACTAAGCAGCTGCCTATACTTTTGTGTATTCTTATGAACCATCCTCTTAAATTTACCAGTTTTAGAATATTATTAGATGTAGCAAAAAAAAATAATAAGCCTACTACGAAATTAAGCAATTACCTATATTTTTGTGTATTCGTTTGAACTATCCTCTTAAATTTACCAGTTTTAGTATAATATTAGGTGTTTTAAACAGATTCTAGCGGTCCAGGTGACATCTGTTAATTCTTTAGTCTTAACGAACTATGAGGTTTTGATAATAAGCCTACAACCAAACTAAGCCGTTACCTATACTTTTGTGTATTCTTTTAAACCATCCTCTTAAATTTAGAAGTTTTAGTTTATTATTAGATGTTTTAAACAGTGTCTAGCTGCCCATGTGACATCTGTTAATTCTTTAATCTTGAAGAACTATGTGTTATTGATAATAAGCCTAATACGAAACTAAGCAATTGCCTATATTTTTGTGTATTCGTTTGAACCATCCTCTTAAATTTACCAGTTTTAGTATATTATTAGGTGTTTTAAACAGTTTCTAGCGGTCCAGGTGACATCTCTTAATTCTTTAATCATAACAAACTATGAGTTTTTGATAATAAGACTACAACCAAACTAAGCCGTTACCTATACTTTTGTGTATTATTTTAAACCATCCTTTTAATTTTACCAGTTTTAACATATTATTAGATTTTTTAAACAATTTCTAGCGGCCCAGGTGACATATATTAATTCTTTAATCTTAATGAACTATGAGTTAGTGATAATAAGCCTAGTACGAAACTAAGCAGCTGCCTATACTTTTGTTTATTCTTATGAACCATCCGCTTAAATTTACCAGTTTTAGTATATTA
>NW_020621381.1:6747577-6770154 GCF_003573695.1 Papaver somniferum | reverse complement strand
TTGTGTATTCGTTTGAACCATCCTCTTAAATTTACCAGTTTTAGTATATTATTAGGTGTTTTAAAAAGTTTCTAGCGGTCCAGGTGACATCTGTTAATTCCTTAATCTTAATTAACTATGAGTTATTGATAATAAGCCTACTACGAAACTAAGCAATTACCTGTATTTTTGGATATTCGCTTGAACCATCCTCTTAACTTTACCAGTTTTACTATATTATTAGATGTTTTAAACAATTTCTAGCGGTCCAGGTGACAACTATTAATTCTTTGATCTTAATGAACTATGAGTAATTGATAATAAGCATACTATGAAACTAAGCCGTTACATTTACTTTTGTGTATTCTTTTGAACCACCCTCTTAATATTTACCAGTTTTAGCATGTTATTAGATATTTTAAGCAGTTTCTAGAGGTCCAGGTGACATATATTAATTCTTTAATCTTAATGAACTATGAGTTATGATAATAAGCCTACTACGAAATTAAGCAATTACCTATATTTTTGTGTATTCGTTTGAACTATCCTCTTAAATTTACCAGTTTTAGTATATTATTAGGTGTTTTAAACAGTTTCTAGCGGTCCAGGTGATATCTGTTAATTCTTTAGTCTTAACAAACTATGAGGTTTTCATAATAAGCCTACAAACAAACTAAGCCGTTACCTAAACTTTTGTGTATTCTTTTAAACCATCCTCTTAAATTTAGCAGTTTTAGTTTATTATTAGATGTTTTAAACAGTGTCTAGCTGCCCAGGTGACATCTGTTAATACTTTAATCTTGAAGAACTATGTGTTATTGATAATAAGCCTAATACGAAACTAAGCAATTACCTATATTTTTGTGTATTCGTTTGAACCATCCTATTAAATTTACTAGTTTTAGTATATTATTAGGTGTTTTAAACAGTTTCTAGCGGTCCAGGTGACATCTCTTAATTCTTTAATCATAACGAACAATGAGTTTTTTATAATAAGACTACAACCTATACTTTTGTGTATTCTTTTGAACCATCCTTTTAATTTTACCAGTAGTAGCATATTATTAGATGTTTTAAACAATTTCTAGCGGTCCAGGTGACATCTGTTAATTCTTTAATCTTAATGAACTATGAGTTATTGATAATAAGCCTAGTACGAAACTAAGCAGCTGCCTATACTTTTGTGTATTCTTATGAACCATCCTCTTAAATTTACCAGTTTTAGAATATTATTAGATGTAGCAAAAAAAAATAATAAGCCTACTACGAAATTAAGCAATTACCTATATTTTTGTGTATTCGTTTGAACTATCCTCTTAAATTTACCAGTTTTAGTATAATATTAGGTGTTTTAAACAGATTCTAGCGGTCCAGGTGACATCTGTTAATTCTTTAGTCTTAACGAACTATGAGGTTTTGATAATAAGCCTACAACCAAACTAAGCCGTTACCTATACTTTTGTGTATTCTTTTAAACCATCCTCTTAAATTTAGAAGTTTTAGTTTATTATTAGATGTTTTAAACAGTGTCTAGCTGCCCATGTGACATCTGTTAATTCTTTAATCTTGAAGAACTATGTGTTATTGATAATAAGCCTAATACGAAACTAAGCAATTGCCTATATTTTTGTGTATTCGTTTGAACCATCCTCTTAAATTTACCAGTTTTAGTATATTATTAGGTGTTTTAAACAGTTTCTAGCGGTCCAGGTGACATCTCTTAATTCTTTAATCATAACAAACTATGAGTTTTTGATAATAAGACTACAACCAAACTAAGCCGTTACCTATACTTTTGTGTATTATTTTAAACCATCCTTTTAATTTTACCAGTTTTAACATATTATTAGATTTTTTAAACAATTTCTAGCGGCCCAGGTGACATATATTAATTCTTTAATCTTAATGAACTATGAGTTAGTGATAATAAGCCTAGTACGAAACTAAGCAGCTGCCTATACTTTTGTTTATTCTTATGAACCATCCGCTTAAATTTACCAGTTTTAGTATATTAGATGTTTTAAACAGTTTCTAGCGGTCCAGGTGACATATATTAATTCTTTAATCTTGAAGAACTATGAGTTATTGATAATAAGCCTACTACGAAACTAAGCAATTACCTATATTTTTGTGTATTCGTTTGAACCATCCTCTTAAATTTACCAGTTTTAGTATATTATTAGATGTTTTAAACAGTTTCTAGCAGTCCAGGTGACACCTGTTAATTCTTTAATCTTAACGAACTATGAGTTATTGATAATAAGCCTACAACCAAACTTAGCCGTTACCTATACTTTTGTGTATTCTTTTGAACCATCCTCTTAAATTTACCTATTTTAGTTCATTATTAGATGTTTTAAACAGTTTCTAGTTGTCCAGGTAACATCTGTTAATTCTTTAATCTTGAAGAACTATGAGTTATTGATAATAAGCCTAATACGAAACTAAGAAATTACCTATATTTTTGTGTATTCATTTTAACCATCCTCTTAAATTTACCAGTTTTAGTATATTATTAGGTTTTTTAAACAGTGTCTAGCGGTCCAGGTGACATCTCTTAATTCTTTAATCATAACGAACTATGAGTTTTTGATAATAAGACTACAACCAAACTAAGCCGTTACCTATACTTTTGTGTATTCTTTTGAACCATCCTTTTAATTTTACCAGTTTTAGCATATTATTAGATGTTTTAAACAATTTCTAGCGGTCCAGGTGACATATATTAATTCTTTAATCTTAATGAACTATGAGTTAGTGATAATAAGCCTAGTATGAAACTAAGCAGCTTCCTATACTTTTGTGTATTCTTTTGAACCATCCTCTTAAATTTACCACTTTTAGTATATTATTAGATGTTTTAAACAGGTTTTAGCGGTCCAGGTGACATCTATTAATTCTTTAATCTTAATGAACTATGAGTTATTGAAAATAAGCCTACTACGAAATTAAACAATTACCTATATTTTTGTGTATTCGTTTGAACCATCCTCTTAAATTTACCAGTTTTAGTATATTATTAGGTGTTTTAAAAAGTTTCTAGCGGTCCAGGTGACATCTGTTAATTCCTTAATCTTAATTAACTATGAGTTATTGATAATAAGCCTACTACGAAACTAAGCAATTACCTGTATTTTTGGATATTCGCTTGAACCATCCTCTTAACTTTACCAGTTTTACTATATTATTAGATGTTTTAAACAATTTCTAGCGGTCCAGGTGACAACTATTAATTCTTTGATCTTAATGAACTATGAGTAATTGATAATAAGCATACTATGAAACTAAGCCGTTACATTTACTTTTGTGTATTCTTTTGAACCACCCTCTTAATATTTACCAGTTTTAGCATGTTATTAGATATTTTAAGCAGTTTCTAGAGGTCCAGGTGACATATATTAATTCTTTAATCTTAATGAACTATGAGTTATGATAATAAGCCTACTACGAAATTAAGCAATTACCTATATTTTTGTGTATTCGTTTGAACTATCCTCTTAAATTTACCAGTTTTAGTATATTATTAGGTGTTTTAAACAGTTTCTAGCGGTCCAGGTGATATCTGTTAATTCTTTAGTCTTAACAAACTATGAGGTTTTCATAATAAGCCTACAAACAAACTAAGCCGTTACCTAAACTTTTGTGTATTCTTTTAAACCATCCTCTTAAATTTAGCAGTTTTAGTTTATTATTAGATGTTTTAAACAGTGTCTAGCTGCCCAGGTGACATCTGTTAATACTTTAATCTTGAAGAACTATGTGTTATTGATAATAAGCCTAATACGAAACTAAGCAATTACCTATATTTTTGTGTATTCGTTTGAACCATCCTATTAAATTTACTAGTTTTAGTATATTATTAGGTGTTTTAAACAGTTTCTAGCGGTCCAGGTGACATCTCTTAATTCTTTAATCATAACGAACAATGAGTTTTTTATAATAAGACTACAACCTATACTTTTGTGTATTCTTTTGAACCATCCTTTTAATTTTACCAGTAGTAGCATATTATTAGATGTTTTAAACAATTTCTAGCGGTCCAGGTGACATCTGTTAATTCTTTAATCTTAATGAACTATGAGTTATTGATAATAAGCCTAGTACGAAACTAAGCAGCTGCCTATACTTTTGTGTATTCTTATGAACCATCCTCTTAAATTTACCAGTTTTAGAATATTATTAGATGTAGCAAAAAAAAATAATAAGCCTACTACGAAATTAAGCAATTACCTATATTTTTGTGTATTCGTTTGAACTATCCTCTTAAATTTACCAGTTTTAGTATAATATTAGGTGTTTTAAACAGATTCTAGCGGTCCAGGTGACATCTGTTAATTCTTTAGTCTTAACGAACTATGAGGTTTTGATAATAAGCCTACAACCAAACTAAGCCGTTACCTATACTTTTGTGTATTCTTTTAAACCATCCTCTTAAATTTAGAAGTTTTAGTTTATTATTAGATGTTTTAAACAGTGTCTAGCTGCCCATGTGACATCTGTTAATTCTTTAATCTTGAAGAACTATGTGTTATTGATAATAAGCCTAATACGAAACTAAGCAATTGCCTATATTTTTGTGTATTCGTTTGAACCATCCTCTTAAATTTACCAGTTTTAGTATATTATTAGGTGTTTTAAACAGTTTCTAGCGGTCCAGGTGACATCTCTTAATTCTTTAATCATAACAAACTATGAGTTTTTGATAATAAGACTACAACCAAACTAAGCCGTTACCTATACTTTTGTGTATTATTTTAAACCATCCTTTTAATTTTACCAGTTTTAACATATTATTAGATTTTTTAAACAATTTCTAGCGGCCCAGGTGACATATATTAATTCTTTAATCTTAATGAACTATGAGTTAGTGATAATAAGCCTAGTACGAAACTAAGCAGCTGCCTATACTTTTGTTTATTCTTATGAACCATCCGCTTAAATTTACCAGTTTTAGTATATTAGATGTTTTAAACAGTTTCTAGCGGTCCAGGTGACATATATTAATTCTTTAATCTTGAAGAACTATGAGTTATTGATAATAAGCCTACTACGAAACTAAGCAATTACCTATATTTTTGTGTATTCGTTTGAACCATCCTCTTAAATTTACCAGTTTTAGTATATTATTAGATGTTTTAAACAGTTTCTAGCAGTCCAGGTGACACCTGTTAATTCTTTAATCTTAACGAACTATGAGTTATTGATAATAAGCCTACAACCAAACTTAGCCGTTACCTATACTTTTGTGTATTCTTTTGAACCATCCTCTTAAATTTACCTATTTTAGTTCATTATTAGATGTTTTAAACAGTTTCTAGTTGTCCAGGTAACATCTGTTAATTCTTTAATCTTGAAGAACTATGAGTTATTGATAATAAGCCTAATACGAAACTAAGAAATTACCTATATTTTTGTGTATTCATTTTAACCATCCTCTTAAATTTACCAGTTTTAGTATATTATTAGGTTTTTTAAACAGTGTCTAGCGGTCCAGGTGACATCTCTTAATTCTTTAATCATAACGAACTATGAGTTTTTGATAATAAGACTACAACCAAACTAAGCCGTTACCTATACTTTTGTGTATTCTTTTGAACCATCCTTTTAATTTTACCAGTTTTAGCATATTATTAGATGTTTTAAACAATTTCTAGCGGTCCAGGTGACATATATTAATTCTTTAATCTTAATGAACTATGAGTTAGTGATAATAAGCCTAGTATGAAACTAAGCAGCTTCCTATACTTTTGTGTATTCTTTTGAACCATCCTCTTAAATTTACCACTTTTAGTATATTATTAGATGTTTTAAACAGGTTTTAGCGGTCCAGGTGACATCTATTAATTCTTTAATCTTAATGAACTATGAGTTATTGAAAATAAGCCTACTACGAAATTAAACAATTACCTATATTTTTGTGTATTCGTTTGAACCATCCTCTTAAATTTACCAGTTTTAGTATATTATTAGGTGTTTTAAAAAGTTTCTAGCGGTCCAGGTGACATCTGTTAATTCCTTAATCTTAATTAACTATGAGTTATTGATAATAAGCCTACTACGAAACTAAGCAATTACCTGTATTTTTGGATATTCGCTTGAACCATCCTCTTAACTTTACCAGTTTTACTATATTATTAGATGTTTTAAACAATTTCTAGCGGTCCAGGTGACAACTATTAATTCTTTGATCTTAATGAACTATGAGTAATTGATAATAAGCATACTATGAAACTAAGCCGTTACATTTACTTTTGTGTATTCTTTTGAACCACCCTCTTAATATTTACCAGTTTTAGCATGTTATTAGATATTTTAAGCAGTTTCTAGAGGTCCAGGTGACATATATTAATTCTTTAATCTTAATGAACTATGAGTTATGATAATAAGCCTACTACGAAATTAAGCAATTACCTATATTTTTGTGTATTCGTTTGAACTATCCTCTTAAATTTACCAGTTTTAGTATATTATTAGGTGTTTTAAACAGTTTCTAGCGGTCCAGGTGATATCTGTTAATTCTTTAGTCTTAACAAACTATGAGGTTTTCATAATAAGCCTACAAACAAACTAAGCCGTTACCTAAACTTTTGTGTATTCTTTTAAACCATCCTCTTAAATTTAGCAGTTTTAGTTTATTATTAGATGTTTTAAACAGTGTCTAGCTGCCCAGGTGACATCTGTTAATACTTTAATCTTGAAGAACTATGTGTTATTGATAATAAGCCTAATACGAAACTAAGCAATTACCTATATTTTTGTGTATTCGTTTGAACCATCCTATTAAATTTACTAGTTTTAGTATATTATTAGGTGTTTTAAACAGTTTCTAGCGGTCCAGGTGACATCTCTTAATTCTTTAATCATAACGAACAATGAGTTTTTTATAATAAGACTACAACCTATACTTTTGTGTATTCTTTTGAACCATCCTTTTAATTTTACCAGTAGTAGCATATTATTAGATGTTTTAAACAATTTCTAGCGGTCCAGGTGACATCTGTTAATTCTTTAATCTTAATGAACTATGAGTTATTGATAATAAGCCTAGTACGAAACTAAGCAGCTGCCTATACTTTTGTGTATTCTTATGAACCATCCTCTTAAATTTACCAGTTTTAGAATATTATTAGATGTAGCAAAAAAAAATAATAAGCCTACTACGAAATTAAGCAATTACCTATATTTTTGTGTATTCGTTTGAACTATCCTCTTAAATTTACCAGTTTTAGTATAATATTAGGTGTTTTAAACAGATTCTAGCGGTCCAGGTGACATCTGTTAATTCTTTAGTCTTAACGAACTATGAGGTTTTGATAATAAGCCTACAACCAAACTAAGCCGTTACCTATACTTTTGTGTATTCTTTTAAACCATCCTCTTAAATTTAGAAGTTTTAGTTTATTATTAGATGTTTTAAACAGTGTCTAGCTGCCCATGTGACATCTGTTAATTCTTTAATCTTGAAGAACTATGTGTTATTGATAATAAGCCTAATACGAAACTAAGCAATTGCCTATATTTTTGTGTATTCGTTTGAACCATCCTCTTAAATTTACCAGTTTTAGTATATTATTAGGTGTTTTAAACAGTTTCTAGCGGTCCAGGTGACATCTCTTAATTCTTTAATCATAACAAACTATGAGTTTTTGATAATAAGACTACAACCAAACTAAGCCGTTACCTATACTTTTGTGTATTATTTTAAACCATCCTTTTAATTTTACCAGTTTTAACATATTATTAGATTTTTTAAACAATTTCTAGCGGCCCAGGTGACATATATTAATTCTTTAATCTTAATGAACTATGAGTTAGTGATAATAAGCCTAGTACGAAACTAAGCAGCTGCCTATACTTTTGTTTATTCTTATGAACCATCCGCTTAAATTTACCAGTTTTAGTATATTAGATGTTTTAAACAGTTTCTAGCGGTCCAGGTGACATATATTAATTCTTTAATCTTGAAGAACTATGAGTTATTGATAATAAGCCTACTACGAAACTAAGCAATTACCTATATTTTTGTGTATTCGTTTGAACCATCCTCTTAAATTTACCAGTTTTAGTATATTATTAGATGTTTTAAACAGTTTCTAGCAGTCCAGGTGACACCTGTTAATTCTTTAATCTTAACGAACTATGAGTTATTGATAATAAGCCTACAACCAAACTTAGCCGTTACCTATACTTTTGTGTATTCTTTTGAACCATCCTCTTAAATTTACCTATTTTAGTTCATTATTAGATGTTTTAAACAGTTTCTAGTTGTCCAGGTAACATCTGTTAATTCTTTAATCTTGAAGAACTATGAGTTATTGATAATAAGCCTAATACGAAACTAAGAAATTACCTATATTTTTGTGTATTCATTTTAACCATCCTCTTAAATTTACCAGTTTTAGTATATTATTAGGTTTTTTAAACAGTGTCTAGCGGTCCAGGTGACATCTCTTAATTCTTTAATCATAACGAACTATGAGTTTTTGATAATAAGACTACAACCAAACTAAGCCGTTACCTATACTTTTGTGTATTCTTTTGAACCATCCTTTTAATTTTACCAGTTTTAGCATATTATTAGATGTTTTAAACAATTTCTAGCGGTCCAGGTGACATATATTAATTCTTTAATCTTAATGAACTATGAGTTAGTGATAATAAGCCTAGTATGAAACTAAGCAGCTTCCTATACTTTTGTGTATTCTTTTGAACCATCCTCTTAAATTTACCACTTTTAGTATATTATTAGATGTTTTAAACAGGTTTTAGCGGTCCAGGTGACATCTATTAATTCTTTAATCTTAATGAACTATGAGTTATTGAAAATAAGCCTACTACGAAATTAAGCAATTACCTATATTTTTGTGTATTCGTTTGAACTATCCTCTTAAATTTACCAGTTTTAGTATATTATTAGGTGTTTTAAACAGTTTCTAGTGGTCCAGGTGACATCTGTTAATTCTTTAGTCTTAACGAACTATGAGGTTTTGATAATAAGCCTACAAACAAACTAAGCCGTTACCTATACTTTTGTGTATTCTTTTAAACCATCCTCTTAAATTTAGCAGTTTTAGTTTATTATTAGATGTTTTAAACAATGTCTAGCTGCCCAGGTGACATCTGTTAATTCTTTAATCTTGAAGAACTATGTGTTATTGATAATAAGCCTAATACAAAACTAAGCAATTGCCTATATTTTTGTGTATTCGTTTGAACCATCCTCTTAAATTTACCAGTTTTAGTATATTATTAGGTTTTTTAAACAGTGTCTAGCGGTCCAGGTGACATCTCTTAATTCTTTAATCATAACGAACTATGAGTTTTTGATAATAAGACTACAACCAAACTAAGCCGTTACCTATACTTTTGTGTATTCTTTTGAACCATCCTTTTAATTTTACCAGTTTTAGCATATTATTAGATGTTTTAAACAATTTCTAGCGGTCCAGGTGACATATATTAATTCTTTAATCTTAATGAACTATGAGTTAGTGATAATAAGCCTAGTATGAAACTAAGCAGCTTCCTATACTTTTGTGTATTCTTTTGAACCATCCTCTTAAATTTACCACTTTTAGTATATTATTAGATGTTTTAAACAGGTTTTAGCGGTCCAGGTGACATCTATTAATTCTTTAATCTTAATGAACTATGAGTTATTGAAAATAAGCCTACTACGAAATTAAACAATTACCTATATTTTTGTGTATTCGTTTGAACCATCCTCTTAAATTTACCAGTTTTAGTATATTATTAGGTGTTTTAAAAAGTTTCTAGCGGTCCAGGTGACATCTGTTAATTCCTTAATCTTAATTAACTATGAGTTATTGATAATAAGCCTACTACGAAACTAAGCAATTACCTGTATTTTTGGATATTCGCTTGAACCATCCTCTTAACTTTACCAGTTTTACTATATTATTAGATGTTTTAAACAATTTCTAGCGGTCCAGGTGACAACTATTAATTCTTTGATCTTAATGAACTATGAGTAATTGATAATAAGCATACTATGAAACTAAGCCGTTACATTTACTTTTGTGTATTCTTTTGAACCACCCTCTTAATATTTACCAGTTTTAGCATGTTATTAGATATTTTAAGCAGTTTCTAGAGGTCCAGGTGACATATATTAATTCTTTAATCTTAATGAACTATGAGTTATGATAATAAGCCTACTACGAAATTAAGCAATTACCTATATTTTTGTGTATTCGTTTGAACTATCCTCTTAAATTTACCAGTTTTAGTATATTATTAGGTGTTTTAAACAGTTTCTAGCGGTCCAGGTGATATCTGTTAATTCTTTAGTCTTAACAAACTATGAGGTTTTCATAATAAGCCTACAAACAAACTAAGCCGTTACCTAAACTTTTGTGTATTCTTTTAAACCATCCTCTTAAATTTAGCAGTTTTAGTTTATTATTAGATGTTTTAAACAGTGTCTAGCTGCCCAGGTGACATCTGTTAATACTTTAATCTTGAAGAACTATGTGTTATTGATAATAAGCCTAATACGAAACTAAGCAATTACCTATATTTTTGTGTATTCGTTTGAACCATCCTATTAAATTTACTAGTTTTAGTATATTATTAGGTGTTTTAAACAGTTTCTAGCGGTCCAGGTGACATCTCTTAATTCTTTAATCATAACGAACAATGAGTTTTTTATAATAAGACTACAACCTATACTTTTGTGTATTCTTTTGAACCATCCTTTTAATTTTACCAGTAGTAGCATATTATTAGATGTTTTAAACAATTTCTAGCGGTCCAGGTGACATCTGTTAATTCTTTAATCTTAATGAACTATGAGTTATTGATAATAAGCCTAGTACGAAACTAAGCAGCTGCCTATACTTTTGTGTATTCTTATGAACCATCCTCTTAAATTTACCAGTTTTAGAATATTATTAGATGTAGCAAAAAAAAATAATAAGCCTACTACGAAATTAAGCAATTACCTATATTTTTGTGTATTCGTTTGAACTATCCTCTTAAATTTACCAGTTTTAGTATAATATTAGGTGTTTTAAACAGATTCTAGCGGTCCAGGTGACATCTGTTAATTCTTTAGTCTTAACGAACTATGAGGTTTTGATAATAAGCCTACAACCAAACTAAGCCGTTACCTATACTTTTGTGTATTCTTTTAAACCATCCTCTTAAATTTAGAAGTTTTAGTTTATTATTAGATGTTTTAAACAGTGTCTAGCTGCCCATGTGACATCTGTTAATTCTTTAATCTTGAAGAACTATGTGTTATTGATAATAAGCCTAATACGAAACTAAGCAATTGCCTATATTTTTGTGTATTCGTTTGAACCATCCTCTTAAATTTACCAGTTTTAGTATATTATTAGGTGTTTTAAACAGTTTCTAGCGGTCCAGGTGACATCTCTTAATTCTTTAATCATAACAAACTATGAGTTTTTGATAATAAGACTACAACCAAACTAAGCCGTTACCTATACTTTTGTGTATTATTTTAAACCATCCTTTTAATTTTACCAGTTTTAACATATTATTAGATTTTTTAAACAATTTCTAGCGGCCCAGGTGACATATATTAATTCTTTAATCTTAATGAACTATGAGTTAGTGATAATAAGCCTAGTACGAAACTAAGCAGCTGCCTATACTTTTGTTTATTCTTATGAACCATCCGCTTAAATTTACCAGTTTTAGTATATTAGATGTTTTAAACAGTTTCTAGCGGTCCAGGTGACATATATTAATTCTTTAATCTTGAAGAACTATGAGTTATTGATAATAAGCCTACTACGAAACTAAGCAATTACCTATATTTTTGTGTATTCGTTTGAACCATCCTCTTAAATTTACCAGTTTTAGTATATTATTAGATGTTTTAAACAGTTTCTAGCAGTCCAGGTGACACCTGTTAATTCTTTAATCTTAACGAACTATGAGTTATTGATAATAAGCCTACAACCAAACTTAGCCGTTACCTATACTTTTGTGTATTCTTTTGAACCATCCTCTTAAATTTACCTATTTTAGTTCATTATTAGATGTTTTAAACAGTTTCTAGTTGTCCAGGTAACATCTGTTAATTCTTTAATCTTGAAGAACTATGAGTTATTGATAATAAGCCTAATACGAAACTAAGAAATTACCTATATTTTTGTGTATTCATTTTAACCATCCTCTTAAATTTACCAGTTTTAGTATATTATTAGGTTTTTTAAACAGTGTCTAGCGGTCCAGGTGACATCTCTTAATTCTTTAATCATAACGAACTATGAGTTTTTGATAATAAGACTACAACCAAACTAAGCCGTTACCTATACTTTTGTGTATTCTTTTGAACCATCCTTTTAATTTTACCAGTTTTAGCATATTATTAGATGTTTTAAACAATTTCTAGCGGTCCAGGTGACATATATTAATTCTTTAATCTTAATGAACTATGAGTTAGTGATAATAAGCCTAGTATGAAACTAAGCAGCTTCCTATACTTTTGTGTATTCTTTTGAACCATCCTCTTAAATTTACCACTTTTAGTATATTATTAGATGTTTTAAACAGGTTTTAGCGGTCCAGGTGACATCTATTAATTCTTTAATCTTAATGAACTATGAGTTATTGAAAATAAGCCTACTACGAAATTAAGCAATTACCTATATTTTTGTGTATTCGTTTGAACTATCCTCTTAAATTTACCAGTTTTAGTATATTATTAGGTGTTTTAAACAGTTTCTAGTGGTCCAGGTGACATCTGTTAATTCTTTAGTCTTAACGAACTATGAGGTTTTGATAATAAGCCTACAAACAAACTAAGCCGTTACCTATACTTTTGTGTATTCTTTTAAACCATCCTCTTAAATTTAGCAGTTTTAGTTTATTATTAGATGTTTTAAACAATGTCTAGCTGCCCAGGTGACATCTGTTAATTCTTTAATCTTGAAGAACTATGTGTTATTGATAATAAGCCTAATACAAAACTAAGCAATTGCCTATATTTTTGTGTATTCGTTTGAACCATCCTCTTAAATTTACCAGTTTTAGTATATTATTAGGTTTTTTAAACAGTGTCTAGCGGTCCAGGTGACATCTCTTAATTCTTTAATCATAACGAACTATGAGTTTTTGATAATAAGACTACAACCAAACTAAGCCGTTACCTATACTTTTGTGTATTCTTTTGAACCATCCTTTTAATTTTACCAGTTTTAGCATATTATTAGATGTTTTAAACAATTTCTAGCGGTCCAGGTGACATATATTAATTCTTTAATCTTAATGAACTATGAGTTAGTGATAATAAGCCTAGTATGAAACTAAGCAGCTTCCTATACTTTTGTGTATTCTTTTGAACCATCCTCTTAAATTTACCACTTTTAGTATATTATTAGATGTTTTAAACAGGTTTTAGCGGTCCAGGTGACATCTATTAATTCTTTAATCTTAATGAACTATGAGTTATTGAAAATAAGCCTACTACGAAATTAAACAATTACCTATATTTTTGTGTATTCGTTTGAACCATCCTCTTAAATTTACCAGTTTTAGTATATTATTAGGTGTTTTAAAAAGTTTCTAGCGGTCCAGGTGACATCTGTTAATTCCTTAATCTTAATTAACTATGAGTTATTGATAATAAGCCTACTACGAAACTAAGCAATTACCTGTATTTTTGGATATTCGCTTGAACCATCCTCTTAACTTTACCAGTTTTACTATATTATTAGATGTTTTAAACAATTTCTAGCGGTCCAGGTGACAACTATTAATTCTTTGATCTTAATGAACTATGAGTAATTGATAATAAGCATACTATGAAACTAAGCCGTTACATTTACTTTTGTGTATTCTTTTGAACCACCCTCTTAATATTTACCAGTTTTAGCATGTTATTAGATATTTTAAGCAGTTTCTAGAGGTCCAGGTGACATATATTAATTCTTTAATCTTAATGAACTATGAGTTATGATAATAAGCCTACTACGAAATTAAGCAATTACCTATATTTTTGTGTATTCGTTTGAACTATCCTCTTAAATTTACCAGTTTTAGTATATTATTAGGTGTTTTAAACAGTTTCTAGCGGTCCAGGTGATATCTGTTAATTCTTTAGTCTTAACAAACTATGAGGTTTTCATAATAAGCCTACAAACAAACTAAGCCGTTACCTAAACTTTTGTGTATTCTTTTAAACCATCCTCTTAAATTTAGCAGTTTTAGTTTATTATTAGATGTTTTAAACAGTGTCTAGCTGCCCAGGTGACATCTGTTAATACTTTAATCTTGAAGAACTATGTGTTATTGATAATAAGCCTAATACGAAACTAAGCAATTACCTATATTTTTGTGTATTCGTTTGAACCATCCTATTAAATTTACTATTTTTTGTATATTATTAGGTGTTTTAAACAGTTTCTAGCGGTCCAGGTGACATCTCTTAATTCTTTAATCATAACGAACTATGAGTTTTTTATAATAAGACTACAACCAAACTAAGCCGTTACCTATACTTTTGTGTATTCTTTTGAACCATCCTTTTAATTTTACCAGTAGTAGCATATTATTAGATGTTTTAAACAATTTCTAGCGGTCCAGGTGACATCTGTTAATTCTTTAATCTTAATGAACTATGAGTTATTGATAATAAGCCTAGTACGAAACTAAGCAGCTGCCTATACTTTTGTGTATTCTTATGAACCATCCTCTTAAATTTACCAGTTTTAGTATATTATTAGTTGTTTTAAACAGTTTCTAGCGGTCCAGTTGACATATATTAATTCTTTAATCTTGAAGAACTATGAGTTATTGATAATAAGCCTACTACGAAACTAAGCAATTACCTATATTTTTGTGTATTCGTTTGAACCATCCTCTTAAATTTACCAGTTTTAGTATATTATTAGATGTTTTAAACAGTTTCTAGCAGTCCAGGTGACACCTGTTAATTCTTTAATCTTAACGAACTATGAGTTATTGATAATAAGCCTACAACCAAACTTAGCCGTTACCTATACTTTTGTGTATTCTTTTGAACCATCCTCTTAAATTTACCTATTTTAGTTCATTATTAGATGTTTTAAACAGTTTCTAGTTGTCCAAGTAACATCTGTTAATTCTTTAATCTTGAAGAACTATGAGTTATTGATAATAAGCCTAATACGAAACTAAGAAATTACCTATATTTTTGTGTATTCATTTTAACCATCCTCTTAAATTTACCAGTTTTAGTATATTATTAGGTGTTTTAAACAGTTTCTAGCGGTCCAGCTGACATTTGTTAATTCTTTAATCATAACAAACTATGAGTTTTGGATAATAAGCCTACAACCAAACTAAGCCGTTACATTTACTTTTGTGTATTCTTTTGAACCACCCTCTTAAAATTTCCCAGTTTTAGCATGTTATTAGATGTTTTAAACAAATTCTAGAGGTCCAGATGACATATATTAATTCTTTAATCTTAATGAACTGTGAGTTATTGATAATAAGCCTAGTACGAAACTAAGCAGCTGCCTATACTTTTGTGTATTCTTTTGAACCATCCTCTTAAATTTACCAGTTTTAGTATATTATTAGACGTTCTAAACAGTTTTTAGCGGTCCAGGTGACATCTATTAATTCTTTAATCTTAATGAACTGTGAGTTATTGACAATAAGCCTACTACGAAATTAAGCAATTACCTATATTTTTGTGTATTCGTTTGAACTATCCTCTTAAATTTACTTGTTTTAGTATATTATTAGGTGTTTTAAACAGTTCTAGTGGTCTAATAATTACCTAAACTTCTGTGTATTCTTTTGAACCATCCTCTTAAATTTACCAGTTTGAGTTTATTATTAGAATTTTTAAACAGTTTTTAGTTGTCCAGGTGGTATCTGTTAATTCTTTAATCTTGAAGAACTATGAGTTATTGATAATAAGCCTACTACGAAACTAAGAAATTACCTATATTTTTGTGTATTCGTTTGAACCATCCTCTTAAATTTACCAGTTTTAGTATATTATTAGGTGTTTTAAATAGTTTCTAGCGGTCCAGGTGACATATGTTAATTCTTTAATCATAACGAACCATGAGTTTTTGATAATAAGCCTACAACCAAACTAAGCTGCTGCATTTACTTTTGTGTATTCTTTTGAACCACCCTCTTAAAATTTACCAGTTTTATCATGTTATTAGATGTTTTAAACAGTTTCTAGAGGTCCAGGTGACATATATTAATTCTTTAATCTTAATGAACTATGAGTTATTGATAATAAGCCTAGTACCAAACTAAGCAGTTGCCTATACTTTTGTGTATTCTTTTGAACCATCCTCTTAAATTTACCAGTTTTAGTATATTATTAGATGTTTTAACAGTTTTTAGCGGTCCAGGTGACATCTATTAATTCTTTAATCTAAATGAACTATATTTTTAAATTTACTAGTTTTATCATGTTATTAGATGTTTTAAACAGTTTCTAGAGGTCCAGGTGACATATATTAATTCTTTAATCTTAATGAACTATGAGTTATTGATAATAAGCCTACTACGAAATTAAGCAATTACCTATATTTTTGTGTATTCGTTTGAACTATCCTCTTAAATTTAACAGTTTTAGTATATTATTAGGTGTTTTAAACAATTTCTAGCGGTCCAGGTGACATCTGTTAATTTTTTAATCTTAACGAACTATGAGTTATTGATAATAAGCCTACAACCAAACTAAGCCGTTACCTATACTTTTGTGTATTCTTTTGAACCATCCTCTTAAATTTACCAGTTTTAGTATATTATTAGGTGTTTTAAACAGTTTCTAGTGGTCCAGGTGACATCTGTTAATTCTTTAGTCTTAACGACTATGAGGTTTTGATAATAAGCCTACAAACAAACTAAGCCGTTACCTATAGTTTTGTGTATTCTTTTAAACCATCCTCTTAAATTTAGCAGTTTTAGTTTATTATTAGATGTTTTAAACAGTGTCTAGCTGCCTAGGTGACATCTGTTAATTCTTTAATCTTGAAGAACTATGTGTTGTTGATAATAAGCCTAATACGAAACTAAGCAATTACCTATATTTTTGCGTATTCGTTTGAACCATCCTCTTAAATTTAACGGTTTTAGTATATTATTAGGTGTTTTAAACAGTTTCTAGCGGTCCAGGTGACATCTGTTAATTCTTTAATCTTAACGAACTATGAGTTTTTGATAATAAGACTACAACCAAACTAAGCCGTTACCTATACCTTTGTGTATTCTTTTGAACCATCCTTTTAATTTTACCACTTTTAGCATATTATTAGATGTTTTAAACAATTTCTAGCGGTCCAGGTGACATATATTAATTCTTTAATCTTAATGAACTATGAGTTATTGATAATAAGCCTAGTACGAAACTAAGAAGCTGCCTATACGTTTGTGTATTCTTTTGAACCATCCTCTTAAATTTACCAGTTTTAGTATGTTATTAGATGTTTTAAAAAGTTTCTAGCGGTCCAGGTGCCATATATTAATTCTTTAATCTTGAAGAACTATGAGTTATTGATAATAAGCCTACTACGAAATTAAGCAATTACCTATATTTTTGTGTATTCGTTTGAACCATCCTCTTAAATTTACCAGTTTTAGTATATTATTAGATGTTTTAAACAGTTTCTTGCAGTCCAGGTGATATCTGTTAATTCTTTAATCTTAACGAATTATGAGTTATTGATAATAAGCCTACAACCAAACTAAGCCGTTACCTATACTTTTGTGTATTCTTTTGAACCATCCTCTTAAATTTACCAGTTTGAGTTTATTATTAGAATTTTTAAACAGTTTTTAGTTGTCCAGGTGGTATCTGTTAATTCTTTAATCTTGAAGAACTATGAGTTATTGATAATAAGCCTACTACGAAACTAAGAAATTACCTATATTTTTGTGTATTCGTTTGAACCATCCTCTTAAATTTACCAGTTTTAGTATATTATTAGGTGTTTTAAATAGTTTCTAGCGGTCCAGGTGACATATGTTAATTCTTTAATCATAACGAACCATGAGTTTTTGATAATAAGCCTACAACCAAACTAAGCTGCTGCATTTACTTTTGTGTATTCTTTTGAACCACCCTCTTAAAATTTACCAGTTTTATCATGTTATTAGATGTTTTAAACAGTTTCTAGAGGTCCAGGTGACATATATTAATTCTTTAATCTTAATGAACTATGAGTTATTGATAATAAGCCTAGTACCAAACTAAGCAGTTGCCTATACTTTTGTGTATTCTTTTGAACCATCCTCTTAAATTTACCAGTTTTAGTATATTATTAGATGTTTTAACAGTTTTTAGCGGTCCAGGTGACATCTATTAATTCTTTAATCTAAATGAACTATATTTTTAAATTTACTAGTTTTATCATGTTATTAGATGTTTTAAACAGTTTCTAGAGGTCCAGGTGACATATATTAATTCTTTAATCTTAATGAACTATGAGTTATTGATAATAAGCCTACTACGAAATTAAGCAATTACCTATATTTTTGTGCATTCGTTTGAACTATCCTCTTAAATTTAACAGTTTTAGTATATTATTAGGTGTTTTAAACAATTTCTAGCGGTCCAGGTGACTTCTGTTAATTTTTTAATCTTAACGAACTATGAGTTATTGATAATAAGCCTACAACCAAACTAAGCCGTTACCTATACTTTTGTGTATTCTTTTGAACCATCCTCTTAAATTTACCAGTTTTAGTATATTATTAGGTGTTTTAAACAGTTTCTAGTGGTCCAGGTGACATCTGTTAATTCTTTAGTCTTAACGACTATGAGGTTTTGATAATAAGCCTACAAACAAACTAAGCCGTTACCTATAGTTTTGTGTATTCTTTTAAACCATCCTCTTAAATTTAGCAGTTTTAGTTTATTATTAGATGTTTTAAACAGTGTCTAGCTGCCTAGGTGACATCTGTTAATTCTTTAATCTTGAAGAACTATGTGTTGTTGATAATAAGCCTAATACGAAACTAAGCAATTACCTATATTTTTGCGTATTCGTTTGAACCATCCTCTTAAATTTAACGGTTTTAGTATATTATTAGGTGTTTTAAACAGTTTCTAGCGGTCCAGGTGACATCTGTTAATTCTTTAATCTTAACGAACTATGAGTTTTTGATAATAAGACTACAACCAAACTAAGCCGTTACCTATACCTTTGTGTATTCTTTTGAACCATCCTTTTAATTTTACCACTTTTAGCATATTATTAGATGTTTTAAACAATTTCTAGCGGTCCAGGTGACATATATTAATTCTTTAATCTTAATGAACTATGAGTTATTGATAATAAGCCTAGTACGAAACTAAGCAGCTGCCTGTACGTTTGTGTATTCTTTTGAACCATCCTCTTAAATTTACCAGTTTTAGTATGTTATTAGATGTTTTAAAAAGTTTCTAGCGGTCCAGGTGACATATATTAATTCTTTAATCTTGAAGAACTATGAGTTATTGATAATAAGCCTACTACGAAACTAAGCAATTACCTATATTTTTGTGTATTCGTTTGAACCATCCTCTTAAATTTACCAGTTTTAGTATATTATTAGATGTTTTAAACAGTTTCTTGCAGTCCAGGTGATATCTGTTAATTCTTTAATCTTAACGAATTATGAGTTATTGATAATAAGCCTACAACCAAACTAAGCCGTTACCTATACTTTTGTGTATTCTTTTGAACCATCCTCTTAAATTTACCAGTTTGAGTTTATTATTAGAATTTTTAAACAGTTTTTAGTTGTCCAGGTGGTATCTGTTAATTCTTTAATCTTGAAGAACTATGAGTTATTGATAATAAGCCTACTACGAAACAAAGAAATTACCTATATTTTTGTGTATTCGTTTGAACCATCCTCTTAAATTTACCAGTTTTAGTATATTATTAGGTGTTTTAAATAGTTTCTAGCGGTCCAGGTGACATATGTTAATTCTTTAATCATAACGAACCATGAGTTTTTTATAATAAGCCTACAACCAAACTAAGCTGCTGCATTTACTTTTGTGTTTTCTTTTGAACCACCCTCTTAAAATTTACCAGTTTTATCATGTTATTAGATGTTTTAAACAGTTTCTAGAGGTCCAGGTGACATATATTAATTCTTTAATCTTAATGAACTATGAGTTATTGATAATAAGCCTAGTACCAAACTAAGCAGTTGCCTATACTTTTGTGTATTCTTTTGAACCATCCTCTTAAATTTACCAGTTTTAGTATATTATTAGATGTTTTAACAGTTTTTAGCGGTCCAGGTGACATTTATTAATTCTTTAATCTTAATGAACTATATTTTTAAATTTACCAGTTTTATCATGTTATTAGATGTTTTAAACAGTTTCTAGAGGTCCAGGTGACATATATTAATTCTTTAATCTTAATGAACTATGAGTTATTGATAATAAGCCTACTACGAAATTAAGCAATTACCTATATTTTTGTGTATTCATTTGAACTATCCTCTTAAATTTAACAGTTTTAGTATATTATTAGGTGTTTTAAACAATTTCTAGCGGTCCAGGTGACATCTGTTAATTCTTTAATCTTAACGAACTATGAGTTATTGATAATAAGCCTACAACCAAACTAAGCCGTTACCTATACTTTTGTGTATTCTTTTGAACCATCCTCTTAAATTTACCAGTTTTAGTTTATTATTAGATTTTTTAAACAGTTTTGAGTTGTCTAGGTGATATCTGTTAATTCTTTAATCTTGAAGAACTATGAGTTATTGGTAATAAGCCTACTACGAAACTAAGTAATTACTTATATTTTTCTGTATTCCTTTGAACCATCCTCTTAAATTTACCAGTTTTAGTATATTATCAGGTTTTCTAAACAGTTTCTAGCTGTCCAGGTGACATCTCTTAATTCTTTAATCATAACGAACTATGAGTTTTTGATAATAAGCCTACAACCAAACTAAGCCGTTACGTATACGTTTGTGTATTCTTTTGAACCATCCTCTTAAATTTACCAGTTTTGGCACATTATTAGATGTTGTAAACAGTTTCTGGCGGTCCAGACGACATATATTAATTAATCTTAATGAACTATGAGTTATTGATAATAAGCCTACAACCAAACTAAGCCGTTACCTATACTTTTGTGTATTCTTTTGAACCATCCTCTTAAATTTACCAGTTTGAGTTTATTATTAGAATTTTTAAACAGTTTTTAGTTGTCCAGGTGGTATCTGTTAATTCTTTAATCTTGAAGAACTATGAGTTATTTATAATAAGCCTACTACGAAACTAAGAAATTACCTATATTTTTTTATGTATTCGTTTGAACCATCCTCATAAATTTACCAGTTTTAGTATATTATTAGGTGTTTTAAATAGTTTCTACCGGTCCAGGTGACATCTGTTAATTCTTTAATCATAACGAACTATGAGTTTTTGATAATAAGCCTACAACCAAACTAAGCCGCTGCATTTACTTTTGTGTATTCTTTTGAACCACCCTCTTAAAATTTACCAGTTTTATCATGTTATTAGATGTTTTAAACAGTTTCTAGAGGTCCAGGTGACATATATTAATTCTTTAATCTTAATGAACTATGAGTTATTGATAATAAGCCTAGTACGAAACTAAGCAGTTGGCTATACTTTTGTGTATTCTTTTGAACCATCCTCTTAAATTTACCAGTTTTAGTATATTATTAGATGTTTTAAACAGTTTTTAGCGGTCCAGGTGACATATATTTATTCTTTAATCTTAATGAACTATGAGTTATTGATAATAAGCCTACTACGAAATTAAGCAATTACCTATATTTTTGTGTATTCGTTTGAACTATCCTCTTAAATTTAACAGTTTTAGTATATTATTAGGTGTTTTAAACAGTTTCTAGCGGTCCAGGTGACATCTGTTAATTCTTTAATCTTAACGAACTATGAGTTATTGATAATAAGCCTACAACCAAACTAAGCCGTTACCTATACTTTTGTGTATTCTTTTGAACCATCCTCTTAAATTTACCAGTTTGAGTTTATTATTAGATTTTTTAAACAGTTTTGAGTTGTCTAGGTGATATCTGTTAATTCTTTAATCTTGAAGAACTATGAGTTATTGGTAATAAGCCTACTACGAAACTAAGTAATTACTTATATTTTTCTGTATTCCTTTGAACCATCCTCTTAAATTTACCACTTTTAGTATATTATTAGGTTTTCTAAACAGTTTCTAGCGGTCCAGGTGACATATCTTAATTCTTTAATCATAACGAACTATGAGTTATTTATAATAAGCCTAGTACGAAACTAAGCCGCTGCCGATACTTTTGTGTATTCTTTTGAACCATCCTCTTAAATTACCAGTTTTAGTATATTATTAGAAGTTTTAATCAGTTTCTAACGGTCTAGGTGACATCTATTAATTCTTTAATCATAATGAACTATGAGTAATTGATAATAATCCTACTTCGAAACTAAGCCGTTACCTATACTTTTTTGTATTCTTTTGAACCATCCTCTTAAATTTACCAGTTTTAGCATTTTATTAGATGTTTTAAATAGTTTCTAGCGGTCCAGGTGACATATATTAATTCTTTAATCTTAATGAACTATGAGTTATTGATAATAAGCCTAGTACGAAACTAAG
>NW_020621381.1:6744676-6745265 GCF_003573695.1 Papaver somniferum | reverse complement strand
CCGTTACCTATACTTTTGTGTATTCTTTTGAACCATCCTCTTAAATTTACCAGTTTGAGTTTATTATTAGATTTTTTAAACAATTTTTAGTTGTCCAGGTGATATCTGTTAATTCTTTAATCTTGAAGAACTATGAGTTATTGATAATAAGCCTACTACGAAACTAAGTAATTACTTATATTTTTCTGTATTCCTTTGAACCATCCTCTTAAATTTACCAGTTTTAGTATATTATTAGATGTTGTAAACAGTTTCTGGCGGTCCAGACGACATATATTAATTCTTTAATCTTAATGAACTATGAGTTATTTATAATAAGTCTAGTACGAAACTAAGCCGCTGCCTATACTTTTGTGTATTCTTCTGAACCATCCTCTTAAATTACCAGTTTTAGTATATTATTAGATGTTTTAATCAGTTTCTAGCGGTCTAGGTGACATCTATTAATTCTTTAGTCTTAATGAACTATGAGTAATTGATAATAATCCTACTTCGAAACTAAGCCGTTACCTATACTTTTTTGTATTCGTTTGAACCATCCTCTTAAATTTACCAGGTTTAGCATTTTATTAGATGTTTCAAATAGTTT
>NW_020621381.1:6646010-6744154 GCF_003573695.1 Papaver somniferum | reverse complement strand
TGTTAATTCTTTAATCATAACGAACCATGAGTTTTTGATAATAAGCCTACAACCAAACTAAGCTGCTGCATTTACTTTTGTGTATTCTTTTGAACCACCCTCTTAAAATTTACCAGTTTTATCATGTTATTAGATGTTTTAAACAGTTTCTAGAGGTCCAGGTGACATATATTAATTCTTTAATCTTAATGAACTATGAGTTATTGATAATAAGCCTAGTACCAAACTAAGCAGTTGCCTATACTTTTGTGTATTCTTTTGAACCATCCTCTTAAATTTACCAGTTTTAGTATATTATTAGATGTTTTAACAGTTTTTAGCGGTCCAGGTGACATCTATTAATTCTTTAATCTAAATGAACTATATTTTTAAATTTACTAGTTTTATCATGTTATTAGATGTTTTAAACAGTTTCTAGAGGTCCAGGTGACATATATTAATTCTTTAATCTTAATGAACTATGAGTTATTGATAATAAGCCTACTACGAAATTAAGCAATTACCTATATTTTTGTGTATTCGTTTGAACTATCCTCTTAAATTTAACAGTTTTATTATATTATTAGGTGTTTTAAACAATTTCTAGCGGTCCAGGTGACATCTGTTAATTTTTTAATCTTAACGAACTATGAGTTATTGATAATAAGCCTACAACCAAACTAAGCCGTTACCTATACTTTTGTGTATTCTTTTGAACCATCCTCTTAAATTTACCAGTTTTAGTATATTATTAGGTGTTTTAAATAGTTTCTAGTGGTCCAGGTGACATCTGTTAATTCTTTAGTCTTAACGACTATGAGGTTTTGATAATAAGCCTACAAACAAACTAAGCCGTTACCTATAGTTTTGTGTATTCTTTTAAACCATCCTCTTAAATTTAGCAGTTTTAGTTTATTATTAGATGTTTTAAACAGTGTCTAGCTACCTAGGTGACATCTGTTAATTCTTTAATCTTGAATAACTATGTGTTGTTGATAATAAGCCTAATACGAAACTAAGCAATTACCTATATTTTTGCGTATTCGTTTGAACCATCCTCTTAAATTTAACGGTTTTAGTATATTATTAGGTGTTTTAAACAGTTTCTAGCGGTCCAGGTGACATCTGTTAATTCTTTAATCTTAACGAACTATGAGTTTTTGATAATAAGACTACAACCAAACTAAGCCGTTACCTATACCTTTGTGTATTCTTTTGAACCATCCTTTTAATTTTACCACTTTTAGCATATTATTAGATGTTTTAAACAATTTCTAGCGGTCCAGGTGACATATATTAATTCTTTAATCTTAATGAACTATGAGTTATTGATAATAAGCCTAGTACGAAACTAAGCAGCTGCCTGTACGTTTGTGTATTCTTTTGAACCATCCTCTTAAATTTACCAGTTTTAGTATGTTATTAGATGTTTTAAAAAGTTTCTAGCGGTCCAGGTGACATATATTAATTCTTTAATCTTGAAGAACTATGAGTTATTGATAATAAGCCTACTACGAAACTAAGCAATTACCTATATTTTTGTGTATTCGTTTGAACCATCCTCTTAAATTTACCAGTTTTAGTATATTATTAGATGTTTTAAACAGTTTCTTGCAGTCCAGGTGATATCTGTTAATTCTTTAATCTTAACGAATTATGAGTTATTGATAATAAGCCTACAACCAAACTAAGCCGTTACCTATACTTTTGTGTATTCTTTTGAACCATCCTCTTAAATTTACCAGTTTGAGTTTATTATTAGAATTTTTAAACAGTTTTTAGTTGTCCAGGTGGTATCTGTTAATTCTTTAATCTTGAAGAACTATGAGTTATTGATAATAAGCCTACTACGAAACTAAGAAATTACCTATATTTTTGTGTATTCGTTTGAACCATCCTCTTAAATTTACCAGTTTTAGTATATTATTAGGTGTTTTAAATAGTTTCTAGCGGTCCAGGTGACATATGTTAATTCTTTAATCATAACGAACCATGAGTTTTTGATAATAAGCCTACAACCAAACTAAGCTGCTGCATTTACTTTTGTGTATTCTTTTGAACCACCCTCTTAAAATTTACCAGTTTTATCATGTTATTAGATGTTTTAAACAGTTTCTAGAGGTCCAGGTGACATATATTAATTCTTTAATCTTAATGAACTATGAGTTATTGATAATAAGCCTAGTACCAAACTAAGCAGTTGCCTATACTTTTGTGTATTCTTTTGAACCATCCTCTTAAATTTACCAGTTTTAGTATATTATTAGATGTTTTAACAGTTTTTAGCGGTCCAGGTGACATCTATTAATTCTTTAATCTAAATGAACTATATTTTTAAATTTACTAGTTTTATCATGTTATTAGATGTTTTAAACAGTTTCTAGAGGTCCAGGTGACATATATTAATTCTTTAATCTTAATGAACTATGAGTTATTGATAATAAGCCTACTACGAAATTAAGCAATTACCTATATTTTTGTGCATTCGTTTGAACTATCCTCTTAAATTTAACAGTTTTAGTATATTATTAGGTGTTTTAAACAATTTCTAGCGGTCCAGGTGACTTCTGTTAATTTTTTAATCTTAACGAACTATGAGTTATTGATAATAAGCCTACAACCAAACTAAGCCGTTACCTATACTTTTGTGTATTCTTTTGAACCATCCTCTTAAATTTACCAGTTTTAGTATATTATTAGGTGTTTTAAACAGTTTCTAGTGGTCCAGGTGACATCTGTTAATTCTTTAGTCTTAACGACTATGAGGTTTTGATAATAAGCCTACAAACAAACTAAGCCGTTACCTATAGTTTTGTGTATTCTTTTAAACCATCCTCTTAAATTTAGCAGTTTTAGTTTATTATTAGATGTTTTAAACAGTGTCTAGCTGCCTAGGTGACATCTGTTAATTCTTTAATCTTGAAGAACTATGTGTTGTTGATAATAAGCCTAATACGAAACTAAGCAATTACCTATATTTTTGCGTATTCGTTTGAACCATCCTCTTAAATTTAACGGTTTTAGTATATTATTAGGTGTTTTAAACAGTTTCTAGCGGTCCAGGTGACATCTGTTAATTCTTTAATCTTAACGAACTATGAGTTTTTGATAATAAGACTACAACCAAACTAAGCCGTTACCTATACCTTTGTGTATTCTTTTGAACCATCCTTTTAATTTTACCACTTTTAGCATATTATTAGATGTTTTAAACAATTTCTAGCGGTCCAGGTGACATATATTAATTCTTTAATCTTAATGAACTATGAGTTATTGATAATAAGCCTAGTACGAAACTAAGCAGCTGCCTGTACGTTTGTGTATTCTTTTGAACCATCCTCTTAAATTTACCAGTTTTAGTATGTTATTAGATGTTTTAAAAAGTTTCTAGCGGTCTAGGTGACATATATTAATTCTTTAATCTTGAAGAACTATGAGTTATTGATAATAAGCCTACTACGAAACTAAGCAATTACCTATATTTTTGTGTATTCGTTTGAACCATCCTCTTAAATTTACCAGTTTTAGTATATTATTAGATGTTTTAAACAGTTTCTTGCAGTCCAGGTGATATCTGTTAATTCTTTAATCTTAACGAATTATGAGTTATTGATAATAAGCCTACAACCAAACTAAGCCGTTACCTATACTTTTGTGTATTCTTTTGAACCATCCTCTTAAATTTACCAGTTTTAGTATATTATTAGATGTTTTAAACAGTTTTTAGCGGTCCAGGTGACATCTATTAATTCTTTAATCTTAATGAACTATGAGTTATTGATAATAAACCTACTACGAAATTAAGCAATTACCTATATTTTTGTGTATTCGTTTGAACCATCCTCTTAAATTTACCAGTTTTAGTATATTATTAGGTGTTTTAAATAGTTTATAGCGGTCCAGGTGACATCTGTTAATTCTTTAATCATAACGAACTATGAGTTTTTGATAATAAGCCTACAACAAAACTAAGCCGTTGCATTTACTTTTGTGTATTCTTTTGAACCACCCTCTTAAAATTTACTAGTTTTATCATGTTATTAGATGTTTTAAACAGTTTCTAGAGGTCCAGGTGACATATATTAATTCTTTAATCTTAATGAACTATGAGTTATTGATAATAAGCCTACTACGAAATTAAGCAATTACCTATATTTTTGTGTATTCGTTTGAACTATCCTCTTAAATTTAACAGTTTTAGTATATTATTAGGTGTTTTAAACAATTTCTAGCGGTCCAGGTGACATCTGTTAATTTTTTAATCTTAATGAACTATGAGTTATTGATAATAAGCCTACAACCAAACTAAGCCGTTACCTATACTTTTGTGTATTCTTTTGAACCATCCTCTTAAATTTACCAGTTTGAGTTTATTATTAGAATTTTTAAACAGTTTTTAGTTGTCCAGGTGGTATCTGTTAATTCTTTAATCTTGAAGAACTATGAGTTATTTAGAATAAGCCTACTACGAAACTAAGAAATTACCTATATTTTTTTATGTATTCGTTTGAACCATCCTCTTAAATTTACCAGTTTTAGTATATTATTAGGTGTTTTAAATAGTTTCTAGCGGTCCAGGTGACATCTGTTAATTCTTTAATCATAACGAACTATGAGTTTTTGATAATAAGCCTACAACCAAACTAAGCCGCTGCATTTACTTTTGTGTATTCTTTTGAACCACCCTCTTAAAATTTACCAGTTTTATCATGTTATTAGATGTTTTAAACAGTTTCTAGAGGTCCAGGTGACATATATTAATTCTTTAATCTTAATGAACTATGAGTTATTGATAATAAGCCTAGTACGAAACTAAGCAGTTGGCTATACTTTTGTGTATTCTTTTGAACCATCCTCTTAAATTACCAGTTTTAGTATATTATTAGATGTTTTAAACAGTTTTTAGCGGTCCAGGTGACATATATTTATTCTTTAATCTTAATGAACTATGAGTTATTGATAATAAGCCTACTACGAAATTAAGCAATTACCTATATTTTTGTGTATTCGTTTGAACTATCCTCTTAAATTTAACAGTTTTAGTATATTATTAGGTGTTTTAAACAGTTTCTAGCGGTCCAGGTGACATCTGTTAATTCTTTAATCTTAACGAACTATGAGTTATTGATAATAAGCTTACAACCAAACTAAGCCGTTACCTATACTTTTGTGTATTCTTTTGAACCATCCTATTAAATTTACCAGTTTGAGTTTATTATTAGATTTTTTAAACAGTTTTGAGTTGTCTAGGTGATATCTGTTAATTCTTTAATCTTGAAGAACTATGAGTTATTGGTAATAAGCCTACTACGAAACTAAGTAATTACTTATATTTTTCTGTATTCCTTTGAACCATCCTCTTAAATTTACCACTTTTAGTATATTATTAGGTTTTCTAAACAGTTTCTAGCGGTTCAGGTGACATATCTTAATTCTTTAATCATAACGAACTATGAGTTATTTATAATAAGCCTAGTACGAAACTAAGCCGCTGCCTATACTTTTGTGTATTCTTTTGAACCATCCTCTTAAATTACCAGTTTTAGTATATTATTAGAAGTTTTAATCAGTTTCTAACGGTCTAGGTGACATCTATTAATTCTTTAATCATAATGAACTATGAGTAATTGATAATAATCCTACTTCGAAACTAAGCCGTTACCTATACTTTTTTGTATTCTTTTGAACCATCCTCTTAAATTTACCAGTTTTAGCATTTTATTAGATGTTTTAAATAGTTTCTAGCGGTCCAGGTGACATATATTAATTCTTTAATCTTAATGAACTATGAGTTATTGATAATAAGCCTAGTACGAAACTAAGTAGCTGCCTATACTTTTGTGTATTCTTTTGAACGATCCTCTTAAATTTACCAGTTTTAGTATATTATTAGATGTTTTAAACAGTTTTTAGCGGTCCAGGTGACATCTATTAATTCTTTAATCTTAATGAACTATGAGTTATTGATAATAAACCTACTACGAAATTAAGCAATTACCTATATTTTTGTGTATTCGTTTAAACCATCCTCTTAAATTTACCAGTTTTAGTATATTATTAGGTGTTTTAAATAGTTTATAGCGGTCCAGGTGACATCTGTTAATTCTTTAATCATAACGAACTATGAGTTTTTGATAATAAGCCTACAACAAAACTAAGCCGTTGCATTTACTTTTGTGTATTCTTTTGAACCACCCTCTTAAAATTTACCAGTTTTATCATGTTATTAGATGTTTTAAACAGTTTCTAGAGGTCCAGGTGACATATATTAATTCTTTAATCTTAATGAACTATGAGTTATTGATAATAAGCCTAGTACGAAACTAAGCAGCTGCCTATAATTTTGTGTATTCTTTTGAACCATCATCTTAAATTTACCAAATTTAGTATATTATTAGATGTTTTAAATAGTTTCTTGCAGTCCAGGTGACATCTTTTAATTCTTTAATCTTAACGAACTATGAGTTATTGATAAAAGCCTACAACCAAACTAAACCGTTACCTATACTTTTGTGTATTCTTTTGAACCATCCTCTTAAATTTACCAGTTTGAGTTTATTATTAGATTTTTTAAACAATTTTTAGTTGTCCAGGTGATATCTGTTAATTCTTTAATCTTGAAGAACTATGAGTTATTGATAATAAGCCTACTACGAAACTAAGTAATTACTTATATTTTTCTGTATTCCTTTGAACCATCCTCTTAAATTTACCAGTTTTAGTATATTATTAGATGTTGTAAACAGTTTCTGGCGGTCCAGACGACATATATTAATTCTTTAATCTTAATGAACTATGAGTTATTTATAATAAGTCTAGTACGAAACTAAGCCGCTGCCTATACTTTTGTGTATTCTTCTGAACCATCCTCTTAAATTACCAGTTTTAGTATATTATTAGATGTTTTAATCAGTTTCTAGCGGTCTAGGTGACATCTATTAATTCTTTAGTCTTAATGAACTATGAGTAATTGATAATAATCCTACTTCGAAACTAAGCCGTTACCTATACTTTTTTGTATTCGTTTGAACCATCCTCTTAAATTTACCAGGTTTAGCATTTTATTAGATGTTTCAAATAGTTTCTAGCGGTCCAGGTGACATAAATTAATTCTTTAATCTTAATGAACTATGAGTTATTGATAATAAGCCTAGTACGAAACTAAGCAGCTGCATATACTTTTGTGTATTCTTTTGAACCATCCTCTTAAATTTACCAGTTTTAGTATATTATTAGATGTTTTAAACAGTTTTTAGCGGTCCAGGTGACATCTATTAATTCTTTAATCTTAATGAACTATGAGTTATTGATAATAAACCTACTACGAAATTAAGCAATTACCTATATTTTTGTGTATTCGTTTGAACTATCCTCTTAAATTTACCAGTTTTAATATATTATTAGGTGTTTTAAACAGTTTCTAGCGGTCCAGGTGACATCTGTTAATTCTTTAGTCTTAACGAACTATGAGATTTTGATAATAAGCCTACAACCAAACTAAGTCGTTACCTATACTTTTGTGTATTCTTTTGAACCATCCTTTTAATTTTACCAGTTTTAGCATATTATTAGATGTTTTAAACAATTTCTAGCGGTCCAAGTGACATATATTAATTCTTTAATCTTAATGATCTATGAGTTAGTGATAATAAGCCTAGTACGAAACTAAGCAGCTGCCTATACTTTTGTGTATTCTTTTGAACCATCCTCTTAAATTTACCAGTTTTAGTATATTATTAGATGTTTTAAACAGTTTCTAGCGGTCCAGGTGACATATATTAATTCTTTAATCTTGAAGAACTATAAGTTATTGATAATAAGCCTACTACGAAACTAAGCAATTACCTATATTTTTGTGTTTTCGTTTGAACCATCCTCTTAAATTTACCATCCTCTTCAAAAGAGTAACAACAGAATTGCTAACCCCAACTGAACCTTGAGAATCTCCCTGTTGTAAAACATTATCCTTCTTGGGTTGCCATTTAGAAACAACACAAGCATTCCTGTCATGATTTTTATCATGTGAACGCACAGTAGCAACCAAAGTATCTCTTACAGCTTGTTGTTTAGCTTTTTTCTTTTTTCTGCACTCCTCATCCTCATGGCCAATAATCTTGCATGATGAAAAATATTTTGGATGTTTAGGAATGTCTACAGCTTGCCAAAAATCTCTCCCTCAAACTGAAACATGAATACCATCAGCATCTATTTTAGCAAAATCAATATCAATTAAAACTGCTGCAAAATGCCTAAACTCATGAGTTAGGGTTCTTTTATCTACCACAATAAGAGTTCTCCGAGATTTCCTCAAAGACAACAACGTCTTTTCAACCAAAAGCTCCACTAGAAGTCCAGGAAATTGAACCCAAACTGCCGCATGGGATGTTCTTTACCTATTTGCATCAAATCCTGGATACCATTCTATCAATCTAAGAGCTTGTTGTTCAACAATCCAAGCATCATCACAGAAAACTCTATTTTTATCCTCTTCATAAAATAATTTGATAATAAAGTAACCACGGTTCATTGGTATAAACTGAACCCTATTTTCTTGTACCTTCCATTGCTGCAATAGGTTTTGCTTAACATCAGTGAAGTTAAGACCTTTAGAATCCAGCCTCCCAATAAGGCTATAACGCCAGATCTCACATCCTTCTTTGAAGTAATTATCAGGTATTTGGATCGATGGTTTCCCCTCTTTAATGGAAGGGTTTGGCAGTGAACTTAAATCCACCAAGGTTGTTTCAATCTTTTTTTTTCCCTTAACTAGATCAACATAAGTAAGAGCCGTGTTACTAGTACTTTGAACATGATTTTCTACCATTGCAGATCATCCAAAGATGATCAAACAATGGAGAAAACCCTAAAAACCTAAGCAAAAAACGACAGAGCTATTAGGAGAGGGAAAACTAAAAGGATCACCTTTTTTTTTTTTGCTAAATCCAAGTTGTATTAATGAATAACCAATATGTACAAAGTGTTCATAAGAAAAGAGATCATAAGACCCCAAAAACTTACAAACTACTTGAATCTGAAATAAACAACATTAGAAATTCTAAAGACAAAAGGAAATCAGGCCTTTCATCATAATTTAAACCTTCACCATTACGAAGATAACATCCCCTTTTAGCCATCTTGTCTGCTGCAAAATTAGCCTCACGATAAGTATGAACAAAACGAATAGAGTCATAATTGTTTTGTATTCTTCTCCATCTGTGCTTGACAAACCAAGGAAGATTTGTACCCGTCAATGTCTTAATTGTGCCCATTGAATCAAAAAAGGATCACCTGGACACCTGGAAACTGTTTAAAACATCTAATAATAAACTAAAACTGGTAAATTTAAGATGATGGTTCAAAAGAATACACAAAAGTATAGGTAACAGCTTAGCTTCCCAGTAGGCTTATTATCAATTACTCATATTTCATTAAGATTAAAGAATTAATAGATGTCACCTGGACCGCTAGAAACTGTTTAAAACATCTAATAATAATCTAAAACTGGTAAATTTAAGAGGATGGTTCAAAAGAATACACAAACGTGTAGGTAATTCCTTAGTTCGTAGTAGGCTTATTATTTGTAACTCATAGTTCTTTAAGATTAAAGAATTAATAGATGTCACCTGGACCGCTAGAAACTGTTTAAAACGTCTAATAAAATTCTAAAACTGGTAAATTTAAGAGGTTAGTTCAAAAGAATAAACAAAAGTATATGTAGTTGTTTAATTTCATAGTAGGCTTATTATTAATAACTCGTAGTTCTTTAAGATTAAAGAATTAATAGATGTCACCTGGACCGCTAGAAACTGTTTAAAACATCTAATAATAAACTGAAACTGGTAAATTTAAGAGGTTGGTTCAAAAGAATACACAAAAGTATATGTAGTTGCTTAATTTCGTAGTAGGCTTGTTATCAATAACTCATAGTTCTTCAAGATTAAAGAATGAATAGATGTCATCTGGACACCTAGAAACTGTTTAAAACATCTAATAATAAACTAAAACTGGTAAACTTAAGAGGATGGTACAAAAGAATACACAAAAGTATCGGTAACGGCTTAGTTTCCCGGTATGCTTATTATTACTCATAGTTCATTAAGATTAAAGAATTAATAGATGTCACCTGAACCACTAGAAATTGTTTAAAACATCTAATAATAATCTAAAACTGGTAAAGTTAAGAGGATGGTTCAAAAGAATACACAAACGTATAGGTAATTCCTTAGTTATCAATAACTCATAGTTCTTAAAGATTAAAGAATTAATAGATGTCACCTGGGCCGCTAGAAACTTTTTAAAACGTCTAATAAAATACTAGAACTGGTAAATTTAAGAGGTTGGTTCAAAATAATACACAAAAGTATATGTAGTTGCTTAGTTTCGTAGTAGGCTTATTATTAATAACTTATAGTGCTTTAAGATTAAAGAATTAATAGATGTCACCTGGACCGCTAGAAACTGTTTAAAACATCTAAGATTAAACTAAAACTAGTAAATTTAAGAGGTTGGTTCAAAATAATACACAAAAGTATAGGTAGTTGATTAATTTCGTAGTAGGCTTATTATCAATAATTCATAGTTCTTTAAGATTAAAGAATTAATAGATGTCACCTGGACCGCCAGAAACTGTTTAAAACATCTAATAATAAACTAAAACTGGTAAATTTAAAATTATGGTTCAAAAGAATGTACAAAAGTATAGGTAACGACTTAGTTTCGTGGTAGGCTTATTATCAATTACTCATAGTTCTTCAAGATTAAAGAATTAACAGATGTCACATGGACAGCCAGAAACTGTTTAAAACATCTAACAATAAACTAAAACTGGTAAATTTAAGAGGATGGTTCAAACGAATACACAAAAGTATAGGTAACGGCTTAGTTTGGTTGTAGGCTTATTATCAATAACTCATAGTTCATTAAGATTAAAGAATTAACAGATATCATCTGGACTGCTAGAAACTGTTTAAAACATCTAATAATATACTAAAACTAGAAAATTTAAGAGGATGGTTCAAACGAATACACAAAAATATAGTTAATTGCTTAGTTTCGTAGTAAGCTTATTATCAATAACTCATAGTTCTTCAAGATTAAAGAATTTATAGATGTCACCTGGACACCTTTTTTTTTTGCTAGGTCAAAATAGTTTAGTTAGCAAAAAAACGTAATTACACGAATTACAAGCAGAAGGCACAAGCCCCCTACCCCTATAAACCAAAGAGGTAAAAATAAATAACTAATCTAAAGACAAAAATCTATGAAAATCAAAAGAGAAAAAAGAAAAAAGAAGACAAAATGCCTAATTTTTCTTCACTTTCAATAACTCAAAAGTAATTTAGCAAACATTCCTCCCATAGAATGAGATTAAGTGTTTCTACCACCTTTAGCTTTCTTCTTTGGAGTCTTCATTCTTTTTGACTGATCTGTAGTTTCCTTAACATACTCCTTTCGAAAAGATAAATCATTCAAATACTTTTGTTGAATATCAAATTTTGTAATAGTACACAAAATCTCATATTCATCTTTTGTTAACTTTGTAGAACTCACCTTGGGCTGTGCCTAAATCTCACGTTCTTCCTTTGTTAATTGAGTAGAAAAACTAGCACTCTTGGGCAGTGCTTCATTACCCATATTTGCAATCCCACAATTCACTTGCAAGCCCAAATCATCCGAGCAAATGGAGTCCGTGTAAATTTTAGAACAGAATGTGTATCTTCCTTGGACTCTGCATCCGTTTCCTCTTGTAGCATACTAAACTTGTTCGGAGACAAAAACTCTCCAGAACTATTTATTAAGCTGCTACAATCCTGCTGCGGCTTCTTAGCTTTCACCATATCTTCATGTGCCTTCTTAGCTCTCTCCATATCTTCACGTTCCTTCAGCAAAATTTCTAAATCCTGTTCGATATTTTTTCCTAGCTCCAAAGCTATACGCTCATCAGCATTTAATTCAATACCTTGATCAACTCGAGCCTTGAGCTGTGTAAGCTTATTCATAATATTTTCTGGATCCACATCATCATGACTAAGTAATCTATGCAAGTTGTTACGAACCTGACAATGTGAGTTTAGAATAGAGTCTCCAGCATCCGTAACATTCAAAAGAGTAACAACAGAATTGCTAACCCCAACTGAACCTTGAGAATCTCCCTGTTGTAAAACATTATCCTTCTTGGTTTGCCATTTAGAAACAACACAAGCATTCCTGTCATGATTTTTATCATGTGAACGCACAGTAGCAACCAAAGTATCTCCTACGGCTTGTTGTTTAGCTTTTTTCTTTTTTCTGCACTCTTCATCCTCATGGCCAATAATCTTGCATGATGAACAATATTTTGGATGTTTAGGAATGTCTACAGCTTGCCAAAAATCTCTCTCTCAAACTGAAACATGAATACTATCAGCATCATGTTTAGCAAAATCAATATCAATTAAAACTGCTGCAAAATGCCCAAACTCATGAGTTAGGGTTCTTTTATCTACCACAATCGGAGTTCCCAGAGATTTCCTCAAAGACAACAACGTCTTTTCAACCAAAAGCCCCACCGGAAGTCCAGGAAATTGAACCCAAACTGTCGCATGGGATGTTCTTTGCCTATTTGCATCAAATCCTCGATACCATTCTATCAATCTAAGAGCATGTTGTTCAACAATCCAAGCATCATCACAAAAAACTCTATTTTTATCCTCTTCAGAAAATAATTTGATAATAAAGTAACCACGGTTCATTGGTATGAATTGAACCTATTTTCTTGTAACTTCCATTGTTGCAATAGGTTTTGCTTAACATCAGTGAAGCTAAGACCTTTAGAATCCAGCCTCCCAATAAGGCTATAACGCCAGATCTCACATCCTTCTTTGAAGTAATCATCAGGTATTTGGGTCGCTGGTTTCCCCTCTTTAATGGAAGGTTTTGGCAGAGAACTTAAATCCACCAAGGTTGTTTCAATCTTTTTCTTTACCTTAACTAGATCAGCATAAGTAAGAGCCGTCTTACTAGTACTTTGAACATGATTTTCTACCATTGCAGATCATCCAAAGATGATCAAACAATGAACAATACCCTAAAAACCTAAGCAAAAAACGAAAGAGCTATTAGGAGGGAGAAACCTAAAAGGATCACCTGGACACCTAGAAACTGTTTAAAACATCTAATAATAAACTAAAACTGGTAAATTTAAGATGATGGTTCAAAAAAATACACAAAAGTATAGGTAACAGCCTAGCTTCCCAGTAGGCTTATTATCAATTAGTCATATTTCATTAAGATTAAAGAATTAATAGATGTCACCTGGACCGCTAGAAACTATTTAAAAAATCTAATAATAATAATCTAAAACTGGTAAATTTAAGAGGATGGTTCAAAAGAATACACAAACGTATAGGTAATTCCTTAGTTTCGTAGTAGGCTTATTATCTATAACTCATAGTTCTTTAAGATTAAAGAATTAATAGATGTCACCTGGACCGCTAGAAACTGTTTAAAACGTCTAATAAAACACTAAAACTGGTAAATTTAAGAGGTTGGTTCAAAAGAATAAACAAAAGTATATGTAGTTGTTTAATTTCATAGTAGGCTTATTATTAATAACTCATAGTTCTTTAAGATTAAAGAATTAATAGATGTCACCTGGACCGCTAGAAACTGTTTAAAACATCTAATAATAAACTGAAACTGTTAAATTTAAAAGGTTGGTTCAAAAGAATACACAAAAGTATAGGTAGTTGCTTAATTTCGTAGTAGGCTTATTATCAATAACTCATAGTTCTTCAAGATTAAAGAACGAATAGATGTCACCTGGACACCTAGAAACTGTTTAAAACATCTAATAATAAACTAAAACTGGTAAAATTAAGAGGATGGTACAAAAGAATACACAAAAGTATCGGTAACGGCTTAGTTTCCCGGTACGCTTATTATTACTCATAGTTCATTAAGATTAAAGAATTAATAGAGGTTACATGGACCGCTAGAAACTGTTTAAAACATCTAATAATAAACTAGAACTGGTAAATTTAAGAGGATGGTTCAAAAGAATGTACAAAAGTATAGGTAACGGCTTACTTTGGTTGTAGGATTATTATCAATAACTCATAGTTCGTGAAGATTAAAGAATTAACAGATGTCTCCTGGACTGCTAGAAACTGTTTAAAACATCTAACAATAAACTAAAACTGGTAAATTTAAGCGGATGGTTCAAAAGAATACACAAAATTATAGGTAACGGCTTAGTTTTGTTGTAGGCTTAGTATCAATAACTCATAGTTCGTTAAGATTAAAAAATTAACAGATGTCAACTGGACTACTAGAAACTGTTTAAAACATCTAATAATATGCTAAAACTAGAAAATTTAAGAGGATGGTTCAAACGAATACACAAAAATATAGTTAATTGCTTAGTTTCGTAGTAAGCTTATTATCAATAACTCATAGTTCTTCAAGATTAAAGAATTAATAGATGTCACATGGATACCTTTTTTTTTTGCTAGGTCAAAATAGTTTATTAAGCAAAAAAACGTAATTACAAGAATTACAAGCAGAAGGCACAATCCCCCTACCCCCATAAACCAAAGAGGTAAAAATAAATAACTAATCTAAAGATAAAAATCTATGAAAATCAAAAGAGAAAAAAGAAGACAAAGTGCCTAATTTTTCTTCACTTTCAATAACTCAAAAGTAATTTAGCAAACATTCCTCCCATAGAATGAGATTAAGTGTTTCCACCACCTTTAGCTTTCTTCTTTGGAGTCTTCATTCTTTTTGACTGATCTGTAGTTTCCTTAACATACTCCTTTCGAAAAGATAAATCATTCAAATACTTTTGTTGAATATAAAATTTTGTAATAGTACACAAAATCTCATACTCTTCTTTTGTTAACTTTGTAGAACTCACCTTGGGCTGTGCCTAAATCTCACGTTCTTCCTTTGTTAATTGAGTAGAAAAAATAGCACTCTTGGGCAGTGCTTCATTACCCATATTTGCAATCCCACAATTCACTTGCAAGTCCAAATTATCCGAGCAAATAGAGTCCGTGTAAATTTTAGAACAGAATGTGTATCTTCCTTGGACGCTGCATCCGTGTAAATTATCTATAACTCATAGGTCTTTATGATTAAAGAATTAATAGATGTTACCTGGACCGCTAGAAACTGTTTAAAACATCTAATAATATACAAAAACTGGTAAATTTAAGAGGATGGTTCAAAAGAATGCACAAAAGTATGGGCATCTGCTTAGTTTCGTAGTAGGCTTATTATCTATAACTCATAGTTCTTTAAGATTAGAGAATTAATAGATGTCACCTGGACCGCTAGAAACTGTTAAAAACATCTAATAATATACTAAAACTGGTAAATTTAAGAGGATGGTTCAAAAGAATACACAAAAGTATAGGCAGCTGCTTAGTTTCGTTGTATGCTTATTATCTATAACTCATAGTTCTTTAAGATTAGAAAATTAATAGATGTCACCTGGACAGATAGAAACTGTTTAAAAAATCTAATAATATACAAAAACTAGTAAATTTAAGAGGATGCACCAAAAGAATACACAGAAATATATTGGTGACTGCTTAGTTTCGCAGTATGCTTATTATCAATAACTCATAGTTCTTTAAGATTAGAGAATTAATAGATCTCACCTGGACCGCTAGAAACTGTTTAAAACATCTAATAATATACTAAAACTGGTAAATTTAAGAGGATGGTTCAAAAGAATACGCAAAAGTATAGGTAACGGCTTAGTTTCGTAGTAGGCTTATTATCAATAACCCATAGTTCATTAAGATTAAATAATTAATAGATGTCACCTGGACCGCTTGAAACTGTTTATAACATCTAATAATAAACTAAAATTGGTAAATTTAAGAGGACGGTTCAAAAGAATGCACAAAGGTATAGGCATCTGCTTAGTTTCGTAGTAGGCTTATTATCAATAACTCATAGTTCTTTAAGATTAGAGAATTAATAGATGACACCTGGACCGCTAGAAACTGTTTAAAACATCGAATAATATACTAAAACTTGTAAATTTAAGAGGATGGTTCAAAACAATACTCAAAAGTATAGGCAGTTGTTTAGTTTCGTAGTAGGCTTATTATCAATATCTCATAGTTCACTAAAATTAATGAATCAATAGATGCCACCTGGACCGCTGGAAACTGTTTAAAACATCTAATAATAAACTAAAATTGGTAAATTTAAGAGGATAGTTCAAAAGAATACAAAATTATAGGAAGCTGCTTAGTTTCGTAGTAGGCTTATTATCTATAACTCATAGTTCTTTAAGATTAGAGAATTAATAGATGTTACCTGGACCGCTAGAAACTGTTTAAAACATCTAATAATATACTAAAACTGGTAAATTTAAGAGGATGGTTCAAAAGAATACACAAAAGTATAGGTAACGACTTAGGGTCATAGTTCAAAAGAAGACATATTTTCTCTCTCTTGGCTCTGAGGCGATTTTTCCTTAGGGTTTTGGGTTTTCAAACTTTTCAATTTTTTTGGTTCTCCTCAATCATCTACGGGTGATTTGAGATGGGAGATGCTTCTCATGCGTCTCATGTTAGGTCTCGTACTTATGTTGATCAGGTGAAGGGGAAGCAACAGCTTCCAACAACATCTATTGATCTCAGTTCTTTACCATTGCCAACGTTAAAAGAAGGCAAACCAGCGATTGTTTTACCTGAATCTTTCTATTTGGAAGGTTGTGATATTGGGAAATTCAGTCTTATTGGACGTTTAGATTTCAAAGGAATTACTTTCCAAGAGGTGAAGGATGATTTGGAACATCAATGGCAGCTAGGTCAAGGTGCGGTTCAGCTAATTCCTATGAGTAGAGGTTTCTTCACCATCAAGTTACAATCCCAAACAGCAAAAGACAAGCTTTTGAATGCTGAAGCTTGGTTTTTGAGGCATCAAAAGCTAACCCTAATTGAATGGTTTCCTGGTTTTGATGCTGAAAAAAAAATATCATCTCATGCTTCCGTGTGGGTTTCTTTTCCAGGGCTTCCATTAGAATTCTGGACAGAAAAAACGCTATTGTCCTTGGATAAATCATTAGGAACTCCAATTGTGGTTGATAGACGTACTCTTGCTCATGAATATGGTCACTTTGCATCAGTTTTGGTGGATATTAATTTTGCTGAAGCAGCTACTGATGCTATTCATATTACGGTTGGGGGTTTAGATTTTTGGCAATCTGTTGAGATTCAAAAAGTTCCAAAATATTGTTCCAAGTGCAAGTTGATTGGGCATACTGATCATGAATGTAGAAAGCAGCACAAGGAAAATACTGAGCGACAACTTGTGGTAAGCAAACAAGTTAGCGGTGATGATTCTCAACCTGGCGTGAGCAATATTCCTAAACCTGCTGGTGGGGAATGGCAAGTGGCTAGGCGTAAGAAGAAGGGTAAGAAAAAAGCTCACAACGTCAATGTAGATGTGCGTGATGTTGTTGATAATATTGCTGGGGAAGAAGCTGATGTGGAGTTTACTGCTAAGCTGGTGAAGGCTCAGCAGTTGGAGGTTGTTATGGCACAAGCCAAAGCTGATTTTGAATCTGTCTATGTTGAATTGGCGAGAACTAAACAAGCGCAGGCTTCAAAATCAGTTTTAGTTAAGAATGGAAAAGTGGGTGAAACTAATCCATCAACTATAACAAGTTTGGTTGGAACTAGGATTCCCAAACCTGTTAGGATTGTGACCGCAACTCCTACTCCTCTTTGTGATCAGCTTACGGCTGGGGAGTTTCTTTTGAATAAAAACAGATATAATGCTATTGAAACAATTCAAGATGTGGAAGAGAGTTCAGCTGATGCAAAGTTTAGGGCTGATCAAGAAGCTAGGCGTGTTCGCATGCAATCCATGCATAAGGTAGTGAATACTACTGAGGGTAGGAATGCTTCTGATTCCGAGTCTCTTCAGGACTCCAATTTGAGAATTTGTGCTGAAAAAGGAAGTTTACCAAGAATTAATTCTGGTGCAACTTCTCAGATTGATATTGATTCCTCCAAAACTGGTTTTTAATGCGTGTTCTATATTGGAACATAAATGGCATTGCGCGTGATGCTGCTAAAAATAAGTTGCGTGAGTTATTTCATGATTTCAAGCCGGATATTTTATGTATTGCAGAGCCAAAGGTACATTGTACTTTAAATTTCTTGCAAACTTTATATGTGGATGGCTATAAGAAAGAAGTTATTCATAATTCTGTTGGTTCGTCTAAAGGAAACATATGGATTTTTTGGTCCAGCTGCATAGCTACGCCTGTAGTTATGAATTCTAGTAGGCAAGCTATTACTATTGAAGTAGAGGGGGTTTTGATTTCCTTTGTTCATGCTAGCTGTTTACGTGTGACGAGAAGAAGTTTATGGCAGCAACTTTCTTCAGTTGATAATAATACTCCATGGTTGGTTATGGGTGATTTTAATTGTGTTCTTCGCAATGAGGAGAAGAGAGGAGGTAGACAACCACGTACTTCAGTCATCAATGATTTTAGTGATTGGATGGAGGATAATGATCTTTTTGAAGCTGATTTTTTGGGTTCTAAGTTCACTTGGGCTAATGGCCAATCTGGTGTTCGTAGAATACTTTGTAAGCTAGATAGAGCTTTGATTAATGAGGCGTGGCTTATTAAGTTTGAGAATTGGAGGTGTAAAGCTCTTCCTCGTGAAGTTTCTGACCATTCCACTCTTATTGGCTTTCCTTTTGTTAATACTAGACCGAAACGAGCTCCTTTTAGAGTTCAGAAGATGTGGTTCTCTCATTCAGACTTCATGCGCATGGTGAGTGAGAGTTGGAACGCCCTTATTACTGGTACGCCTGCTTTTATTTTTCCTTCCAAACTTAAAAGGTTAAAGGTTATCATGAAAGAGTGGAATTTACGTGTCTTTGGAAATGTGTATGCTAAGCTCAAGCAAGCGCAGTTGACTATGGAAGTGGCGCTTACAATTTCAGATGAGGATCCAGAAGATGTAACTAAGCTGAATTATGCCAAGGAGGCTTCAGTTACTCTTCAGGAAATTCGTGCACAACAAGCTACTATGTTGAAGCAAAAGTCAAGAAATAAATGGCTTCAGGAAGGTGCTAGTAATACTTCTTTTTTTCATGCCAATATTAGGACTAGAAGGAGTAGTAACATGATTTCGGAGTTGGTGGATGATAATGGGGTTGTTATAACTGATTGTGTCCAAATTAAATATTTTGAGGATAAATTTAATGGTGCTGAGTTGCCTATTGATGATGCTTTGTTTCAATATGATCATAACATTATTTCCGTGGAAGATAGTCAGAGAATGGATGAGATTCCTACTATTGAAGAGATTAAGAATGTTGTTTTTGATCTTGGCGCTGATAGTGCCCCTGGGCCGGATGGTTTCTCTGGTTGTTTCTATAGGCATTGCTGGGATGTGATTCAGCAAGACCTTTTCAATGTTGTCACGTATTGCTGGCGTCGGCAGATGATTCCTCAAGGTACTAATTCTAGTCTTATTATTTTACTTGCCAAGTTTAGAGGGGCCAATTCTCTTCGAAACTTCAGGCCTATTGGTCTTAGTAATTTTTCTTTAAGATTTTTACTAAGATTTTAGCTACAAGACTGGGGAGTGTTCTTGATAATTTGGTTTCAGAAGAGCAAGTTGCATTTATGAAGGGGAGAAATATCCAGAGAACATTAGTGTGGCGTCGGAGATGATCAATGATTTAAAAACTAAGCGGAGGGATGGTAATTTGGGGTTGAAGCTAGATATTACTCAAGCTTTTGACACGGTTAGCTGGTCCTTTGTCTTAGAGGTTTTTCGAAAATATGGTTTCTCTCATAGATGGTGTTCTTGGATCTGGTCAATCCTTAATTCAGCAAGGATTTCTATTCTTCTTAATGGAAGTCCTGAGGGTTTCTTCACAATCAATAGAGGTCTGAGGCAAGGTGATCCCTTATCTCCCCTTATTTTTGTTCTTATTGAAGATGTTCTGAGTAGAAATCTCACGAAATTGTTTGTGGAAAAGAAGATGACGCCAATGCTCTCAAAGAAAGGTATTTCTCCCACTCATCTTTTCTTTGCTGATGACATTATGATTTTTTGTAAAGGCAATATGAAGAGTTTGCGTAATCTTCTATCTTTGCTTGGTAAATATCAAAGTGCCTCTGGGCAATCTGTTTGTCGTTAAAAGAGTAAGGTTTATTATGGTGGTGGTTCATTGAGTCGCTGTGGAACTATCACTAATTTGCTTGGTATGGAAATTTCCAATTTTCCGGACAGGTATTTGGGAGTTCAGATCATGCCTGGGGTTGTTCGATATCGTCACATAAGCAATGTGATGGAGAAAATAAAGAATCAACTTTCGGTTTGGAAGGGAAGATTTCTTTCTTTTCAAGATAGAGTTGTTCTTATTAATTCAGTGATAGCTAGCTATGCCATTCACAACATGGCGGTGTACAAGTGGCCTAGAAAGTTTGTTCAGCAGGCGGAAAGAGCCATTCGTAATTTTCTTTGGTCTGGTGATGCTGATGTTACTAGGAAATTTGTTGTTGGGTATCCTAAAGTTTGTTGTCCTCTGAAGGAAGGTGGTCTTGGTATAACCAGCATGGTTGTTATTAATAAAGCTCTTCTCATGAAGCTTTGGTGGAGTATTCGTTCTTCAGACAAGAAATGGGCTCGTTTTTTGTGGGCAAAGTTTACTACTAGAAATGGTGGTATCAAACTTTATGGTGTGAAATCTTCAATTCTGCCGGGCATTAAATTGATTCATTCTATTGTGGACAAGCATTCTAAGGTTCTTATTGGTGATGGGAGGGCTACATCTCTTTATTTTGATGTTTGGTATGGGAATGAGAGCATTGCTGATTTCTTAATGAAACTGACCTTGACAGAAATGTTAAGGTTAGTGATATTATTGATAATAATACTTGGCAGTTGCAGGGTGTTCATCTCCAGAATTTGATGCGTGCTGGGGTAGTCTTGGAGGATTTGCCTTTGTTACAAGGTGGGAAGGATTGTAGAATTTGGATGCCAGAGATGAATGGACGTTTTTCTGTTTCTTCAGCTAAGAATCTCATTAGAAGGGAGTATTCAACTTCAGCGGTGTATGGTCTTTTGTGGAGGAAGGAAATTCATCCTAAACTTGCTGCCCAGAATTGGAAGATTTGTAGAGAGGTTTGTGCTACTCAAGACAAGATTAGGAGTAGATTCAAAATTGAATTAGCCAACAAATGTTACTTATGCAATGCTGATGAGGAATCGTTGGAGCACATTATTTGGAGTTGTCCGTTTGCTATGCAAATCTGGCAGTGGTGTTCAGGTTTGTTTCATTTAAGACCTTATTATGATGTTGTGACCTCATATAAATCAGCAAAAGGTAGGAGTCGTATTATTAAGGATTTATGGCTTCTTGCTAACTTGGTGATTCGCTCGGAGTTGTGGCAGACTAGGAATTTAGCTTGTTTTCAAAATTTGGCAGCTAACATTCACTTCTTCAAGAAGAGAGTTTTCTTTTTGGTTCATGAATATTCTGTTAGGGTGAAGAGTTCCATGCGTAATACTTCAGCAGATTTGGAAATTTTGAACCACTTCCGTGTGGCTGATAGGAAGGTTCATCAGATCGATCCAATTGAAGTTTTTTGGCATCCTCCTAATAGGGATGAGATTTTATTATGTTGTGATGGTGCGGAAAAAGGAAACCCAGGTGTTGCAGGGGCTGGTGTTGTGGTACGTGATGCGGATTGTAACTTTGTTGGGGCTATGAGCATTGGGCTGGGAATTACAAATAATTTCTTGGCTGAACTTTATGGTGTTATTGTTGGTTTAGAATGGGCTTTGAAGTGGAATATGAGAAAGGTTCTTGTGCGTTCAGATTCAATGGGAGATATTGCTGCCTTGACGGGTACAAATCTTCCTTGGTTTGTTAAACACAGGTGGAGAAGAATTAATAACAGTTATGATTCTATTCGTTTTGTTCATACTTTTCGTGAGGCAAATTTTGCAGCTGATTGTATGGCAAAGAGGGGATGTTATCTTAGAAATGGTGAAGGGTTAAGCTTTGATGAAAGGCCGGATTTTCTGAGGCATTTAGAATTTCCATATGTTTCTTATTTCAGATTTAAATAGTTTGTAAGTTTTTGGGGTCTTAGGACCTCTTTTCTTGTGAACTCTTTGTAAATATTGGCTATTCATTAATACAATCTGGATTTAGCAAAAAAAAATTAGTTTCCTAGTAGGCTTATTATCTATATCTCATAGTTCATCAAGATTAAAGAATTAATAGATGCCACCTGGACCGCTGAAAACTGTTTAAAACATCTAATAATAAACTAAAACTGGTAAATTTAAGAGGATAGTTCAAAAGAATACAAAAGTATAGTAAGCTGTCTAGTTTCGTAATAGGCTTATTATCTATAACTCATAGTTCTTTAAGATTAGAGAATTAATAAATGTTACCTGGACCGCTAGAAACTGTTTAAAACATCTAATAATATACTAAAACTGGTAAATTTAAGAGGATGGTTCAAAAGAATACACAAAAGTATAGGTAACGGCTTAGTTTCGTAGTAGGCTTATTATTAATAACTCATAGTTCATTAAGATTAAAGAATGAAAAGATGTCACCTGGACCGCCAGAAACTGTTTAAAAAATTTAATAATAAACTAAAACTGGCAAATTTAAGAGGATGGTTCAAAAGAATACTCAAAATTATAGGCAACTGCTTAGTTTCGTAGTAGGCTTATTATCAATATCTCATAGTTCATTAAGATTAAAGATTAATAAATGCCACATGGACTGCTGGAAACTGTTTAAAACATCCAATAATAAACTAAAACTGGTAAATTTAAGAGGATAGTTCAACGGAATACAAAAGTATAGGCAACTGCTTAGTTTCGTAGTAGGCTTATAATCTAAACTCATAGTTCTTTAAGATTAGAGATTAATAGATGTTACCTAGACCGCTAGAAACTGTTTATAACATCTAATAATAAACTAAAACTGGTAAATTTAAGAGGATGGTTTAAAAGAATACACAAAAGTATAGGCATCTGCTTAGTTTCGTAGTAGGCTTATTATCTTTAACTCATAGTTCTTTAAGATTAGAGAATTAATAGATGTCACCTAGACCGCTAAAAACTGTTTAAAACATCTAATATTATACAAAAACTAGTAAATTTAAGAGAATGCACCAAAAGAATACACAGAAATATATAGGTGACTGCTTAATTTCGTAGTATGCTTATTATCAATAACTTATAGTTCTTTAAGATTAGAGAATTAATAGATGTCAGCTGGACCGCTAGAAACTGTCTAAAACATTTAATAATAAACTCAAACTGGTAAATTTAAGAGGATGGTTCAAAAGAATACACAAAAGTTTAGGCAGCTCCTTAGTTTCGTAGTAGGCTTATTATCAATATCTCATCGTTCATTAAGATTAAGGAATTAATAGATGTCACCTTGACCATTAGAAACTGTTTAAAACAGCTAATAATAAACTGAAATTGGTAAATTGAAGAGGATGGTTCAAAATAATACACAAAAGTATAGGCAGCTGCTTAGTTTCGTCATAGGCTTATTATCTATAACTCATAGGTCTTTATGATTAAAGAATTAATAGATGTTACCTGGACCGCTAGAAACTGTTTAAAACATCTAATAATATACAAAAACTGGTAAATTTAAGAGGATGGTTCAAAAGAATGCACAAAAGTATGGGCATCTGCTTAGTTTCGTAGTAGGCTTATTATCTATAACTCATAGTTCTTTAAGATTAGAGAATTAATAGATGTCACCTGGACCGCTAGAAACTGTTAAAAACATCTAATAATATACTAAAACTGGTAAATTTAAGAGGATGGTTCAAAAGAATACACAAAAGTATAGGCAGCTGCTTAGTTTCGTTGTATGCTTATTATCTATAACTCATAGTTCTTTAAGATTAGAAAATTAATAGATGTCACCTGGACAGATAGAAACTGTTTAAAAAATCTAATAATATACAAAAACTAGTAAATTTAAGAGGATGCACCAAAAGAATACACAGAAATATATTGGTGACTGCTTAGTTTCGCAGTATGCTTATTATCAATAACTCATAGTTCTTTAAGATTAGAGAATTAATAGATCTCACCTGGACCGCTAGAAACTGTTTAAAACATCTAATAATATACTAAAACTGGTAAATTTAAGAGGATGGTTCAAAAGAATACGCAAAAGTATAGGTAACGGCTTAGTTTCGTAGTAGGCTTATTATCAATAACCCATAGTTCATTAAGATTAAATAATTAATAGATGTCACCTGGACCGCTTGAAACTGTTTATAACATCTAATAATAAACTAAAATTGGTAAATTTAAGAGGAAGGTTCAAAAGAATTCACAAAAGTATAGGCATCTGCTTAGTTTCGTAGTAGGCTTATTATCAATAACTCATAGTTCTTTAAGATTAGAGAATTAATAGATGACACCTGGACCGCTAGAAACTGTTTAAAACATCGAATAATATACTAAAACTTGTAAATTTAAGAGGATGGTTCAAAAGAATACTCAAAAGTATAGGCATCTGTTTAGTTTCGTAGTAGGCTTATTATCAATATCTCATAGTTCACTAAAATTAATGAATCAATAGATGCCACCTGGACCGCTGGAAACTGTTTAAAACATCTAATAATAAACTAAAATTGGTAAATTTAAGAGGATAGTTCAAAAGAATACAAAAGTATATGAAGCTGCTTAGTTTCGTAGTAGGCTTATTATCTATAACTCATAGTTCTTTAAGATTAGAGAATTAATAGATGTTACCTGGACCGCTAGAAACTGTTTAAAACATCTAATAATATACTAAAACTGGTAAATTTAAGAGGATGGTTCAAAAGAATACACAAAAGTATAGGTAACGACTTAGGGTCATAGTTCAAAAGAAGACATATTTTCTCTCTCTTGGCTCTGAGGCGATTTTTCCTTAGGGTTTTGGGTTTTCAAACTTTTCAATTTTTTTGGTTCTCCTCAATCATCTACGGGTGATTTGAGATGGGAGATGCTTCTCATGCGTCTCATGTTAGGTCTCGTACTTATGCTGATCAGGTGAAGGGGAAGCAACAGCTTCCAACAACATCTATTGATCTCAGTTCTTTACCATTGCCAACGTTAAAAGAAGGCAAACCAGCGATTGTTTTACCTGAATCTTTCTATTTGGAAGGTTGTGATATTTGGAAATTCAGTCTTATTGGACGTTTAGATTTCAAAGGAATTACTTTCCAAGAGGTGAAGGTTGATTTGGAACATCAATGGCAGCTAGGTCAAGGTGCGGTTCAGCTAATTCCTATGAGTAGAGGTTTCTTCACCATCAAGTTACAATCCCAAACAGCAAAAGACAAGCTTTTGAATGCTGAAGCTTGGTTTTTGAGGCATCAAAAGCTAACCCTAATTGAATGGTTTCCTGGTTTTGATGCTGAAAAAAAAATATCATCTCATGCTTCCGTGTGGGTTTCTTTTCCAGGGCTTCCATTAGAATTCTGGACAGAAAAAACGCTATTGTCCTTGGATAAATCATTAGGAACTCCAATTGTGGTTGATAGACGTACTCTTGCTCATGAATATGGTCACTTTGCATCAGTTTTGGTGGATATTAATTTTGCTGAAGCAACTACTGATGCTATTCATATTACGGTTGGGGGTTTAGATTTTTGGCAATCTGTTGAGATTCAAAAAGTTCCAAAATATTGTTCCAAGTGCAAGTTGATTGGGCATACTGATCATGAATGTAGAAAGCAGCACAAGGAAAATACTGAGCGACAACTTGTGGTAAGCAAACAAGTTAGCGTTGATGATTCTCAACCTGGCGTGAGCAATATTCCTAAACCTGCTGGTGGGGAATGGCAAGTGGCTAGGCGTAAGAAGAAGGGTAAAAAAAAATCTCACAACGTCAATGTAGATGTTCGTGATGTTGTTGATAATATTGCTGGTGAAGAAGCTGATGTGGAGTTTGCTGCTAAGCTGGTGAAGGCTCAGCAGTTGGAGGTTGTTATGGCACAAGCCAAAGATGATTTTGAATCTGTCTATGTTGAATTGGCGAGAACTAAACAAGCGCAGGCTTCAAAATCAGTTTTAGTTAAGAATGGAAAAGTGGGTGAGACTAATCCATCAACTATAATAAGTTTGGTTGGAACTAGGATTCCCAAACCTGTTAGGATTGTGACCGCAACTCCTACTCCTCTTTGTGATCAGCTTACGGCTGGGGAGTTTCTTTTGAATAAAAACAGATATAATGCTATTGAAACAATTCAAGATGTGGAGGAGAGTTCAGCTGATGCAAAGTTTAGGGCTGATCAAGAAGCTAGGCGTGTTCGCATGCAATCCATGCATAAGGTAGTGAATACTACTGAGGGTAGGAATACTTCTGATTCCGAGTCCCTTCAGGACTCCAATTTGAGAATTTGTGCTGAAAAAGGAAGTTTACCAAGAATTAATTCTGGTGCAACTTCTCAGATTGATATTAACTCCTCCAAAACTGGTTTTTAATGCGTGTTCTATATTGGAACATAAATGGCATTGCACGTGATGCTGCTAAGAATAAGTTGCGTGAGTTATTTCATGATTTCAAGCCGGATATTTTATGTATTGCAGAGCCAAAGGTACATTGTACTTTAAATTTCTTGCAAACTTTATATGTGGATGGCTATAAGAAAGAAGTTATTCATAATTCTGTTGGTTCGTCTAAAGGAAACATATGGATTTTTTGGTCCAACTGCATAGCTACGCCTGTAGTTATGAATTCTAGCTATTACTATTGAAGTAGGCAAGCTATTACTATTGAAGAGGGGGTTTTGATTTCCTTTGTTCATGCTAGCTGTTTACGTGTCACGAGAAGAAGTTTATGGCAGCAACTTTCTTCAGTTGATAATAATACTCCATGGTTGGTTATGGGTGATTTTAATTGTGTTCTTCGCAATGAGGAGAAGAGAGGAGGTAGACAACCACGTACTTCAGTCATCAATGATTTTAGTGATTGGATGGAGGATAATGATCTTTTTGAAGCTGATTTTTTGGGTTCTAAGTTCACTTGGGCTAATGGAATTCTTTGTAAGCTAGATAGAGCTTTGATTAATGAGGCGTGGCTTATTAAGTTTGAGAATTGGAGGTGTAAAGCTCTTCCTCGTGAAGTTTCTGACCATTCCACTCTTATTGGCTTTCCTTTTGTTAATACTAGACCGAAACGAGCTCCTTTTAGAGTTCAGAAGATGTGGTTCTCTCATTCAGACTTCATGCGCATGGTGAGTGAGAGTTGGAACGCCCTTATTACTGGTACGCCTGCTTTTATTTTTCCTTCCAAACTTAAAAGGTTAAAGGTTATCATGAAAGAGTGGAATTTACGTGTCTTTGGAAATGTGTATGCTAAGCTCAAGCAAGCGCAGTTGACTATGGAAGTGGCGCTTACAATTTCAGATGAGGATCCAGAAGATGTAACTAAGCTGAATTATGCCAAGGAGGCTTCAGTTACTCTTCAGGAAATTCGTGCACAACAAGCTACTATGTTGAAGCAAAAGTCAAGAAATAAATGGCTTCAGGAAGGTGCTAGTAATACTTCTTTTTTTCATGCCAATATTAGGACTAGAAGGAGTAGTAACATGATTTCGGAGTTGGTGGATGATAATGGGGTTGTTATAACTGATTGTGTCCAAATTAAATATTTTGAGGATAAATTTAATGGTGCTGAGTTGCCTATTGATGATGCTTTGTTTCAATATGATCATAACATTATTTCCGTGGAAGATAGTCAGAGAATGGATGAGATTCCTACTATTGAAGAGATTAAGAATGTTGTTTTTGATCTTGGCGCTGATAGTGCCCCTGGGCCGGATGGTTTCTCTGGTTGTTTCTATAGGCATTGCTGGGATGTGATTCAGCAAGACCTTTTCAATGTTGTCACGTATTGCTGGCGTCGGCAGATGATTCCTCAAGGTACTAATTCTAGTCTTATTATTTTACTTGCCAAGTTTAGAGGGGCCAATTCTCTTCGAAACTTCAGGCCTATTGGTCTTAGTAATTTTTCTTTAAGATTTTTACTAAGATTTTAGCTACAAGACTGGGGAGTGTTCTTGATAATTTGGTTTCAGAAGAGCAAGTTGCATTTATGAAGGGGAGAAATATCCATGAGAACATTAGTGTGGCGTCGGAGATGATCAATGATTTAAAAACTAAGCGGAGGGATGGTAATTTGGGGTTGAAGCTAGATATTACTCAAGCTTTTGACACGGTTAGCTGGTCCTTTGTCTTAGAGGTTTTTCGAAAATATGGTTTCTCTCATAGATGGTGTTCTTGGATCTGGTCAATCCTTAATTCAGCAAGGATTTCTATTCTTCTTAATGGAAGTCCTGAGGGTTTCTTCACAATCAATAGAGGTCTGAGGCAAGGTGATCCCTTATCTCCCCTTATTTTTGTTCTTATTGAAGATGTTCTGAGTAGAAATCTCACGAAATTGTTTGTGGAAAAGAAGATGACGCCAATGCTCTCAAAGAAAGGTATTTCTCCCACTCATCTTTTCTTTGCTGATGACATTATGATTTTTTGTAAAGGCAATATGAAGAGTTTGCGTAATCTTCTATCTTTGCTTGGTAAATATCAAAGTGCCTCTGGGCAATCTGTTTGTCGTTAAAAGAGTAAGGTTTATTATGGTGGTGGTTCATTGAGTCGCTGTGGAACTATCACTAATTTGCTTGGTATGGAAATTTCCAATTTTCCGGACAGGTATTTGGGAGTTCAGATCATGCCTGGGGTTGTTCGATATCGTCACATAAGCAATGTGATGGAGAAAATAAAGAATCAACTTTCGGTTTGGAAGGGAAGATTTCTTTCTTTTCAAGATAGAGTTGTTCTTATTAATTCAGTGATAGCTAGCTATGCCATTCACAACATGGCGGTGTACAAGTGGCCTAGAAAGTTTGTTCAGCAGGCGGAAAGAGCCATTCGTAATTTTCTTTGGTCTGGTGATGCTGATGTTACTAGGAAATTTGTTGTTGGGTATCCTAAAGTTTGTTGTCCTCTGAAGGAAGGTGGTCTTGGTATAACCAGCATGGTTGTTATTAATAAAGCTCTTCTCATGAAGCTTTGGTGGAGTATTCGTTCTTCAGACAAGAAATGGGCTCGTTTTTTGTGGGCAAAGTTTACTACTAGAAATGGTGGTATCAAACTTTATGGTGTGAAATCTTCAATTCTGCCGGGCATTAAATTGATTCATTCTATTGTGGACAAGCATTCTAAGGTTCTTATTGGTGATGGGAGGGCTACATCTCTTTATTTTGATGTTTGGTATGGGAATGAGAGCATTGCTGATTTCTTAATGAAACTGACCTTGACAGAAATGTTAAGGTTAGTGATATTATTGATAATAATACTTGGCAGTTGCAGGGTGTTCATCTCCAGAATTTGATGCGTGCTGGGGTAGTCTTGGAGGATTTGCCTTTGTTACAAGGTGGGAAGGATTGTAGAATTTGGATGCCAGAGATGAATGGACGTTTTTCTGTTTCTTCAGCTAAGAATCTCATTAGAAGGGAGTATTCAACTTCAGCGGTGTATGGTCTTTTGTGGAGGAAGGAAATTCATCCTAAACTTGCTGCCCAGAATTGGAAGATTTGTAGAGAGGTTTGTGCTACTCAAGACAAGATTAGGAGTAGATTCAAAATTGAATTAGCCAACAAATGTTACTTATGCAATGCTGATGAGGAATCGTTGGAGCACATTATTTGGAGTTGTCCGTTTGCTATGCAAATCTGGCAGTGGTGTTCAGGTTTGTTTCATTTAAGACCTTATTATGATGTTGTGACCTCATATAAATCAGCAAAAGGTAGGAGTCGTATTATTAAGGATTTATGGCTTCTTGCTAACTTGGTGATTCGCTCGGAGTTGTGGCAGACTAGGAATTTAGCTTGTTTTCAAAATTTGGCAGCTAACATTCACTTCTTCAAGAAGAGAGTTTTCTTTTTGGTTCATGAATATTCTGTTAGGGTGAAGAGTTCCATGCGTAATACTTCAGCAGATTTGGAAATTTTGAACCACTTCCGTGTGGCTGATAGGAAGGTTCATCAGATCGATCCAATTGAAGTTTTTTGGCATCCTCCTAATAGGGATGAGATTTTATTATGTTGTGATGGTGCGGAAAAAGGAAACCCAGGTGTTGCAGGGGCTGGTGTTGTGGTACGTGATGCGGATTGTAACTTTGTTGGGGCTATGAGCATTGGGCTGGGAATTACAAATAATTTCTTGGCTGAACTTTATGGTGTTATTGTTGGTTTAGAATGGGCTTTGAAGTGGAATATGAGAAAGGTTCTTGTGCGTTCAGATTCAATGGGAGATATTGCTGCCTTGACGGGTACAAATCTTCCTTGGTTTGTTAAACACAGGTGGAGAAGAATTAATAACAGTTATGATTCTATTCGTTTTGTTCATACTTTTCGTGAGGCAAATTTTGCAGCTGATTGTATGGCAAAGAGGGGATGTTATCTTAGAAATGGTGAAGGGTTAAGCTTTGATGAAAGGCCGGATTTTCTGAGGCATTTAGAATTTCCATATGTTTCTTATTTCAGATTTAAATAGTTTGTAAGTTTTTGGGGTCTTAGGACCTCTTTTCTTGTGAACTCTTTGTAAATATTGGCTATTCATTAATACAATCTGGATTTAGCAAAAAAAAATTAGTTTCCTAGTAGGCTTATTATCTATATCTCATAGTTCATCAAGATTAAAGAATTAATAGATGCCACCTGGACCGCTGAAAACTGTTTAAAACATCTAATAATAAACTAAAACTGGTAAATTTAAGAGGATAGTTCAAAAGAATACAAAAGTATAGTAAGCTGTCTAGTTTCGTAATAGGCTTATTATCTATAACTCATAGTTCTTTAAGATTAGAGAATTAATAAATGTTACCTGGACCGCTAGAAACTGTTTAAAACATCTAATAATATACTAAAACTGGTAAATTTAAGAGGATGGTTCAAAAGAATACACAAAAGTATAGGTAACGGCTTAGTTTCGTAGTAGGCTTATTATTAATAACTCATAGTTCATTAAGATTAAAGAATGAAAAGATGTCACCTGGACCGCCAGAAACTGTTTAAAAAATTTAATAATAAACTAAAACTGGCAAATTTAAGAGGATGGTTCAAAAGAATACTCAAAATTATAGGCAGCTGCTTAGTTTCGTAGTAGGCTTATTATCAATATCTCATAGTTCATTAAGATTAAAGATTAATAAATGCCACATGGACTGCTGGAAACTGTTTAAAACATCCAATAATAAACTAAAACTGGTAAATTTAAGAGGATAGTTCAACGGAATACAAAAGTATAGGCAACTGCTTAGTTTCGTAGTAGGCTTATAATCTAAACTCATAGTTCTTTAAGATTAGAGATTAATAGATGTTACCTAGACCGCTAGAAACTGTTTATAACATCTAATAATAAACTAAAACTGTTAAATTTAAGAGGATGGTTTAAAAGAATACACAAAAGTATAGGCATCTGCTTAGTTTCGTAGTAGGCTTATTATCTTTAACTCATAGTTCTTTAAGATTAGAGAATTAATAGATGTCACCTAGACCGCTAAAAACTGTTTAAAACATCTAATATTATACAAAAACTAGTAAATTTAAGAGAATGCACCAAAAGAATACACAGAAATATATAGGTGACTGCTTAGTTTCGTAGTATGCTTATTATCAATAACTTATAGTTCTTTAAGATTAGAGAATTAATAGATGTCAGCTGGACCGCTAGAAACTGTCTAAAACATTTAATAATAAACTCAAACTGGTAAATTTAAGAGGATGGTTCAAAAGAATACACAAAAGTTTAGGCAGCTCCTTAGTTTCGTAGTAGGCTTATTATCAATATCTCATCGTTCATTAAGATTAAGGAATTAATAGATGTCACCTTGACCATTAGAAACTGTTTAAAACAGCTAATAATAAACTGAAATTGGTAAATTGAAGAGGATGGTTCAAAATAATACACAAAAGTATAGGCAGCTGCTTAGTTTCGTCATAGGCTTATTATCTATAACTCATAGGTCTTTATGATTAAAGAATTAATAGATGTTACCTGGACCGCTAGAAACTGTTTAAAACATCTAATAATATACAAAAACTGGTAAATTTAAGAGGATGGTTCAAAAGAATGCACAAAAGTATGGGCATCTGCTTAGTTTCGTAGTAGGCTTATTATCTATAACTCATAGTTCTTTAAGATTAGAGAATTAATAGATGTCACCTGGACCGCTAGAAACTGTTAAAAACATCTAATAATATACTAAAACTGGTAAATTTAAGAGGATGGTTCAAAAGAATACACAAAAGTATAGGCAGCTGCTTAGTTTCGTAGTATGCTTATTATCTATAACTCATAGTTCTTTAAGATTAGAAAATTAATAGATGTCACCTGGACAGATAGAAACTGTTTAAAAAATCTAATAATATACAAAAATAGTAAATTTAAGAGGATGCACCAAAAGAATACACAGAAATATATTGGTGACTGCTTAGTTTCGCAGTATGCTTATTATCAATAACTCATAGTTCTTTAAGATTAGAGAATTAATAGATCTCACCTGGACCGCTAGAAACTGTTTAAAACATCTAATAATATACTAAAACTGGTAAATTTAAGAGGATGGTTCAAAAGAATACGCAAAAGTATAGGTAACGGCTTAGTTTCGTAGTAGGCTTATTATCAATAACCCATAGTTCATTAAGATTAAATAATTAATAGATGTCACCTGGACCGCTTGAAACTGTTTATAACATCTAATAATAAACTAAAATTGGTAAATTTAAGAGGAAGGTTCAAAAGAATTCACAAAAGTATAGGCATCTGCTTAGTTTCGTAGTAGGCTTATTATCAATAACTCATAGTTCTTTAAGATTAGAGAATTAATAGATGACACCTGGACCGCTAGAAACTGTTTAAAACATCGAATAATATACTAAAACTTGTAAATTTAAGAGGATGGTTCAAAAGAATACTCAAAAGTATAGGCATCTGTTTAGTTTCGTAGTAGGCTTATTATCAATATCTCATAGTTCACTAAAATTAATGAATCAATAGATGCCACCTGGACCGCTGGAAACTGTTTAAAACATCTAATAATAAACTAAAATTGGTAAATTTAAGAGGATAGTTCAAAAGAATACAAAAGTATAGGAAGCTGCTTAGTTTCGTAGTAGGCTTATTATCTATAACTCATAGTTCTTTAAGATTAGAGAATTAATAGATGTTACCTGGACCGCTAGAAACTGTTTAAAACATCTAATAATATACTAAAACTGGTAAATTTAAGAGGATGGTTCAAAAGAATACACAAAAGTATAGGTAACGACTTAGGGTCATAGTTCAAAAGAAGACATATTTTCTCTCTCTTGGCTCTGAGGCGATTTTTCCTTAGGGTTTTGGGTTTTCAAACTTTTCAATTTTTTTGGTTCTCCTCAATCATCTACGGGTGATTTGAGATGGGAGATGCTTCTCATGCGTCTCATGTTAGGTCTCGTACTTATGCTGATCAGGTGAAGGGGAAGCAACAGCTTCCAACAACATCTATTGATCTCAGTTCTTTACCATTGCCAACGTTAAAAGAAGGCAAACCAGCGATTGTTTTACCTGAATCTTTCTATTTGGAAGGTTGTGATATTTGGAAATTCAGTCTTATTGGACGTTTAGATTTCAAAGGAATTACTTTCCAAGAGGTGAAGGTTGATTTGGAACATCAATGGCAGCTAGGTCAAGGTGCGGTTCAGCTAATTCCTATGAGTAGAGGTTTCTTCACCATCAAGTTACAATCCCAAACAGCAAAAGACAAGCTTTTGAATGCTGAAGCTTGGTTTTTGAGGCATCAAAAGCTAACCCTAATTGAATGGTTTCCTGGTTTTGATGCTGAAAAAAAAATATCATCTCATGCTTCCGTGTGGGTTTCTTTTCCAGGGCTTCCATTAGAATTCTGGACAGAAAAAACGCTATTGTCCTTGGATAAATCATTAGGAACTCCAATTGTGGTTGATAGACGTACTCTTGCTCATGAATATGGTCACTTTGCATCAGTTTTGGTGGATATTAATTTTGCTGAAGCAGCTACTGATGCTATTCATATTACGGTTGGGGGTTTAGATTTTTGGCAATCTGTTGAGATTCAAAAAGTTCCAAAATATTGTTCCAAGTGCAAGTTGATTGGGCATACTGATCATGAATGTAGAAAGCAGCACAAGGAAAATACTGAGCGACAACTTGTGGTAAGCAAACAAGTTAGCGTTGATGATTCTCAACCTGGCGTGAGCAATATTCCTAAACCTGCTGGTGGGGAATGGCAAGTGGCTAGGCGTAAGAAGAAGGGTAAAAAAAAATCTCACAACGTCAATGTAGATGTTCGTGATGTTGTTGATAATATTGCTGGTGAAGAAGCTGATGTGGAGTTTGCTGCTAAGCTGGTGAAGGCTCAGCAGTTGGAGGTTGTTATGGCACAAGCCAAAGATGATTTTGAATCTGTCTATGTTGAATTGGCGAGAACTAAACAAGCGCAGGCTTCAAAATCAGTTTTAGTTAAGAATGGAAAAGTGGGTGAGACTAATCCATCAACTATAATAAGTTTGGTTGGAACTAGGATTCCCAAACCTGTTAGGATTGTGACCGCAACTCCTACTCCTCTTTGTGATCAGCTTACGGCTGGGGAGTTTCTTTTGAATAAAAACAGATATAATGCTATTGAAACAATTCAAGATGTGGAGGAGAGTTCAGCTGATGCAAAGTTTAGGGCTGATCAAGAAGCTAGGCGTGTTCGCATGCAATCCATGCATAAGGTAGTGAATACTACTGAGGGTAGGAATACTTCTGATTCCGAGTCCCTTCAGGACTCCAATTTGAGAATTTGTGCTGAAAAAGGAAGTTTACCAAGAATTAATTCTGGTGCAACTTCTCAGATTGATATTAACTCCTCCAAAACTGGTTTTTAATGCGTGTTCTATATTGGAACATAAATGGCATTGCACGTGATGCTGCTAAGAATAAGTTGCGTGAGTTATTTCATGATTTCAAGCCGGATATTTTATGTATTGCAGAGCCAAAGGTACATTGTACTTTAAATTTCTTGCAAACTTTATATGTGGATGGCTATAAGAAAGAAGTTATTCATAATTCTGTTGGTTCGTCTAAAGGAAACATATGGATTTTTTGGTCCAACTGCATAGCTACGCCTGTAGTTATGAATTCTAGCTATTACTATTGAAGTAGGCAAGCTATTACTATTGAAGAGGGGGTTTTGATTTCCTTTGTTCATGCTAGCTGTTTACGTGTCACGAGAAGAAGTTTATGGCAGCAACTTTCTTCAGTTGATAATAATACTCCATGGTTGGTTATGGGTGATTTTAATTGTGTTCTTCGCAATGAGGAGAAGAGAGGAGGTAGACAACCACGTACTTCAGTCATCAATGATTTTAGTGATTGGATGGAGGATAATGATCTTTTTGAAGCTGATTTTTTGGGTTCTAAGTTCACTTGGGCTAATGGAATTCTTTGTAAGCTAGATAGAGCTTTGATTAATGAGGCGTGGCTTATTAAGTTTGAGAATTGGAGGTGTAAAGCTCTTCCTCGTGAAGTTTCTGACCATTCCACTCTTATTGGCTTTCCTTTTGTTAATACTAGACCGAAACGAGCTCCTTTTAGAGTTCAGAAGATGTGGTTCTCTCATTCAGACTTCATGCGCATGGTGAGTGAGAGTTGGAACGCCCTTATTACTGGTACGCCTGCTTTTATTTTTCCTTCCAAACTTAAAAGGTTAAAGGTTATCATGAAAGAGTGGAATTTACGTGTCTTTGGAAATGTGTATGCTAAGCTCAAGCAAGCGCAGTTGACTATGGAAGTGGCGCTTACAATTTCAGATGAGGATCCAGAAGATGTAACTAAGCTGAATTATGCCAAGGAGGCTTCAGTTACTCTTCAGGAAATTCGTGCACAACAAGCTACTATGTTGAAGCAAAAGTCAAGAAATAAATGGCTTCAGGAAGGTGCTAGTAATACTTCTTTTTTTCATGCCAATATTAGGACTAGAAGGAGTAGTAACATGATTTCGGAGTTGGTGGATGATAATGGGGTTGTTATAACTGATTGTGTCCAAATTAAATATTTTGAGGATAAATTTAATGGTGCTGAGTTGCCTATTGATGATGCTTTGTTTCAATATGATCATAACATTATTTCCGTGGAAGATAGTCAGAGAATGGATGAGATTCCTACTATTGAAGAGATTAAGAATGTTGTTTTTGATCTTGGCGCTGATAGTGCCCCTGGGCCGGATGGTTTCTCTGGTTGTTTCTATAGGCATTGCTGGGATGTGATTCAGCAAGACCTTTTCAATGTTGTCACGTATTGCTGGCGTCGGCAGATGATTCCTCAAGGTACTAATTCTAGTCTTATTATTTTACTTGCCAAGTTTAGAGGGGCCAATTCTCTTCGAAACTTCAGGCCTATTGGTCTTAGTAATTTTTCTTTAAGATTTTTACTAAGATTTTAGCTACAAGACTGGGGAGTGTTCTTGATAATTTGGTTTCAGAAGAGCAAGTTGCATTTATGAAGGGGAGAAATATCCATGAGAACATTAGTGTGGCGTCGGAGATGATCAATGATTTAAAAACTAAGCGGAGGGATGGTAATTTGGGGTTGAAGCTAGATATTACTCAAGCTTTTGACACGGTTAGCTGGTCCTTTGTCTTAGAGGTTTTTCGAAAATATGGTTTCTCTCATAGATGGTGTTCTTGGATCTGGTCAATCCTTAATTCAGCAAGGATTTCTATTCTTCTTAATGGAAGTCCTGAGGGTTTCTTCACAATCAATAGAGGTCTGAGGCAAGGTGATCCCTTATCTCCCCTTATTTTTGTTCTTATTGAAGATGTTCTGAGTAGAAATCTCACGAAATTGTTTGTGGAAAAGAAGATGACGCCAATGCTCTCAAAGAAAGGTATTTCTCCCACTCATCTTTTCTTTGCTGATGACATTATGATTTTTTGTAAAGGCAATATGAAGAGTTTGCGTAATCTTCTATCTTTGCTTGGTAAATATCAAAGTGCCTCTGGGCAATCTGTTTGTCGTTAAAAGAGTAAGGTTTATTATGGTGGTGGTTCATTGAGTCGCTGTGGAACTATCACTAATTTGCTTGGTATGGAAATTTCCAATTTTCCGGACAGGTATTTGGGAGTTCAGATCATGCCTGGGGTTGTTCGATATCGTCACATAAGCAATGTGATGGAGAAAATAAAGAATCAACTTTCGGTTTGGAAGGGAAGATTTCTTTCTTTTCAAGATAGAGTTGTTCTTATTAATTCAGTGATAGCTAGCTATGCCATTCACAACATGGCGGTGTACAAGTGGCCTAGAAAGTTTGTTCAGCAGGCGGAAAGAGCCATTCGTAATTTTCTTTGGTCTGGTGATGCTGATGTTACTAGGAAATTTGTTGTTGGGTATCCTAAAGTTTGTTGTCCTCTGAAGGAAGGTGGTCTTGGTATAACCAGCATGGTTGTTATTAATAAAGCTCTTCTCATGAAGCTTTGGTGGAGTATTCGTTCTTCAGACAAGAAATGGGCTCGTTTTTTGTGGGCAAAGTTTACTACTAGAAATGGTGGTATCAAACTTTATGGTGTGAAATCTTCAATTCTGCCGGGCATTAAATTGATTCATTCTATTGTGGACAAGCATTCTAAGGTTCTTATTGGTGATGGGAGGGCTACATCTCTTTATTTTGATGTTTGGTATGGGAATGAGAGCATTGCTGATTTCTTAATGAAACTGACCTTGACAGAAATGTTAAGGTTAGTGATATTATTGATAATAATACTTGGCAGTTGCAGGGTGTTCATCTCCAGAATTTGATGCGTGCTGGGGTAGTCTTGGAGGATTTGCCTTTGTTACAAGGTGGGAAGGATTGTAGAATTTGGATGCCAGAGATGAATGGACGTTTTTCTGTTTCTTCAGCTAAGAATCTCATTAGAAGGGAGTATTCAACTTCAGCGGTGTATGGTCTTTTGTGGAGGAAGGAAATTCATCCTAAACTTGCTGCCCAGAATTGGAAGATTTGTAGAGAGGTTTGTGCTACTCAAGACAAGATTAGGAGTAGATTCAAAATTGAATTAGCCAACAAATGTTACTTATGCAATGCTGATGAGGAATCGTTGGAGCACATTATTTGGAGTTATCCGTTTGCTATGCAAATCTGGCAGTGGTGTTCAGGTTTGTTTCATTTAAGACCTTATTATGATGTTGTGACCTCATATAAATCAGCAAAAGGTAGGAGTCGTATTATTAAGGATTTATGGCTTCTTGCTAACTTGGTGATTCGCTCGGAGTTGTGGCAGACTAGGAATTTAGCTTGTTTTCAAAATTTGGCAACTAACATTCACTTCTTCAAGAAGAGAGTTTTCTTTTTGGTTCATGAATATTCTGTTAGGGTGAAGAGTTCCATGCGTAATACTTCAGCAGATTTGGAAATTTTGAACCACTTCCGTGTGGCTGATAGGAAGGTTCATCAGATCGATCCAATTGAAGTTTTTTGGCATCCTCCTAATAGGGATGAGATTTTATTATGTTGTGATGGTGCGGAAAAAGGAAACCCAGGTGTTGCAGGGGCTGGTGTTGTGGTACGTGATGCGGATTGTAACTTTGTTGGGGCTATGAGCATTGGGCTGGGAATTACAAATAATTTCTTGGCTGAACTTTATGGTGTTATTGTTGGTTTAGAATGGGCTTTGAAGTGGAATATGAGAAAGGTTCTTGTGCGTTCAGATTCAATGGGAGATATTGCTGCCTTGACGGGTACAAATCTTACTTGGTTTGTTAAACACAGGTGGAGAAGAATTAATAACAGTTATGATTCTATTCGTTTTGTTCATACTTTTCGTGAGGCAAATTTTGCAGCTGATTGTATGGCAAAGAGGGGATGTTATCTTAGAAATGGTGAAGGGTTAAGCTTTGATGAAAGGCCGGATTTTCTGAGGCATTTAGAATTTCCATATGTTTCTTATTTCAGATTTAAATAGTTTGTAAGTTTTTGGGGTCTTAGGACCTCTTTTCTTGTGAACTCTTTGTAAATATTGGCTATTCATTAATACAATCTGGATTTAGCAAAAAAAAATTAGTTTCCTAGTAGGCTTATTATCTATATCTCATAGTTCATCAAGATTAAAGAATTAATAGATGCCACCTGGACCGCTGAAAACTGTTTAAAACATCTAATAATAAACTAAAACTGGTAAATTTAAGAGGATAGTTCAAAAGAATACAAAAGTATAGTAAGCTGTCTAGTTTCGTAATAGGCTTATTATCTATAACTCATAGTTCTTTAAGATTAGAGAATTAATAAATGTTACCTGGACCGCTAGAAACTGTTTAAAACATCTAATAATATACTAAAACTGGTAAATTTAAGAGGATGGTTCAAAAGAATACACAAAAGTATAGGTAACGGCTTAGTTTCGTAGTAGGCTTATTATTAATAACTCATAGTTCATTAAGATTAAAGAATGAAAAGATGTCACCTGGACCGCCAGAAACTGTTTAAAAAATTTAATAATAAACTAAAACTGGCAAATTTAAGAGGATGGTTCAAAAGAATACTCAAAATTATAGGCAACTGCTTAGTTTCGTAGTAGGCTTATTATCAATATCTCATAGTTCATTAAGATTAAAGATTAATAAATGCCACATGGACTGCTGGAAACTGTTTAAAACATCCAATAATAAACTAAAACTGGTAAATTTAAGAGGATAGTTCAACGGAATACAAAAGTATAGGCAACTGCTTAGTTTCGTAGTAGGCTTATAATCTAAACTCATAGTTCTTTAAGATTAGAGATTAATAGATGTTACCTAGACCGCTAGAAACTGTTTATAACATCTAATAATAAACTAAAACTGGTAAATTTAAGAGGATGGTTTAAAAGAATACACAAAAGTATAGGCATCTGCTTAGTTTCGTAGTAGGCTTATTATCTTTAACTCATAGTTCTTTAAGATTAGAGAATTAATAGATGTCACCTAGACCGCTAAAAACTGTTTAAAACATCTAATATTATACAAAAACTAGTAAATTTAAGAGAATGCACCAAAAGAATACACAGAAATATATAGGTGACTGCTTAATTTCGTAGTATGCTTATTATCAATAACTTATAGTTCTTTAAGATTAGAGAATTAATAGATGTCAGCTGGACCGCTAGAAACTGTCTAAAACATTTAATAATAAACTCAAACTGGTAAATTTAAGAGGATGGTTCAAAAGAATACACAAAAGTTTAGGCAGCTCCTTAGTTTCGTAGTAGGCTTATTATCAATATCTCATCGTTCATTAAGATTAAGGAATTAATAGATGTCACCTTGACCATTAGAAACTGTTTAAAACAGCTAATAATAAACTGAAATTGGTAAATTGAAGAGGATGGTTCAAAATAATACACAAAAGTATAGGCAGCTGCTTAGTTTCGTCATAGGCTTATTATCTATAACTCATAGGTCTTTATGATTAAAGAATTAATAGATGTTACCTGGACCGCTAGAAACTGTTTAAAACATCTAATAATATACAAAAACTGGTAAATTTAAGAGGATGGTTCAAAAGAATGCACAAAAGTATGGGCATCTGCTTAGTTTCGTAGTAGGCTTATTATCTATAACTCATAGTTCTTTAAGATTAGAGAATTAATAGATGTCACCTGGACCGCTAGAAACTGTTAAAAACATCTAATAATATACTAAAACTGGTAAATTTAAGAGGATGGTTCAAAAGAATACACAAAAGTATAGGCAGCTGCTTAGTTTCGTAGTATGCTTATTATCTATAACTCATAGTTCTTGAAGATTAGAAAATTAATAGATGTCACCTGGACAGATAGAAACTGTTTAAAAATCTAATAATATACAAAAACTAGTAAATTTAAGAGGATGCACCAAAAGAATACACAGAAATATATAGGTGACTGCTTAGTTTCGAAGTATGCTTATTATCAATAATTCATAGTTCTTTAAGATTAGAGAATTAATAGATCTCACCTGGACCGCTAGAAACTGTTTAAAACATCTAATAATATACTAAAACTGGTAAATTTAAGAGGATGGTTCAAAAGAATACACAAAAGTATATGTAACGGCTTAGTTTCGTAGTAGGCTTATTATCAATAACCCATAGTTCATTAAGATTAAATAATTAATAGATGTCACCTGGACCGCTTGAAACTGTTTATAACATCTAATAATAAACTAAAATTGGTAAATTTAAGAGGAAGGTTCAAAAGAATTCACAAAAGTATAGGCATCTGCTTAGTTTCGTAGTAGGCTTATTATCAATAACTCATAGTTCTTTAAGATTAGAGAATTAATAGATGACACCTGGACCGCTAGAAACTGTTTAAAACATCGAATAATATACTAAAACTTGTAAATTTAAGAGGATGGTTCAAAAGAATACTCAAAAGTATAGGCATCTGTTTAGTTTCGTAGTAGGCTTATTATCAATATCTCATAGTTCACTAAAATTAATGAATCAATAGATGCCACCTGGACCGCTGGAAACTGTTTAAAACATCTAATAATAAACTAAAATTGGTAAATTTAAGAGGATAGTTCAAAAGAATACAAAAGTATAGGAAGCTGCTTAGTTTCGAAGTAGGCTTATTATCTATAACTCATAGTTCTTTAAGATTAGTGAATTAATAGAAGTTACCTGGACCGCTTGAAACTGTTTAAAACATCTAATAATATACTAAAACTGGTAAATTTAAGAGGATGGTTCAAAAGAATACACAAAAGTATAGGTAACGACTTAGTTTCCTAGTAGGCTTATTATCAATATCTCATAGTTCATCAAGATTAAAGAATTAATAGATGCCACCTGGACCGCTGAAAACTGTTTAAAACATATAATAATAAACTAAAACTGGTAAATTTTAGAGGATAGTTCAAAAGAATACAAAAGTATAGTAAGCTGCTTAGTTTTGTAATAGGCTTATTATCTATAACTCATAGTTCTTTAAGAATAGAGAATTAATAGAAGTTACCTGGACCGCTAGAAACTGTTTAAAACATCTAATAATATACTAAAACTGGTAAATTTAAGAGGATGGTTCAAAAGAATACACAAAAGTATAGGTAACGACTTAGTTTCGTAGTAGGCTTATTATCAATAACTCATAGTTCATTAAGATTAAAGAATGAAAAGATGTCACCTGGACCGCCAGAAACTGTTTAAAACATTTAATAATAAATTAAAACTGGCAAATTTAAGAGGATGGTTCAAAAGAATACTCAATATTATAGGCAGCTGCTTAGTTTCGTCATAGGCTTATTATCTATAACTCATAGTTCTTTATGATTAAAGAATTAATAGATGTTAACTGGACCGCCAGAAACTGTTTAAAACATCTAATAATATACTAAAACTGGTAAATTTAAGAGGATGGTTCAAAAGAATACACAAAAGTATAGGTAACGACTTAGTTTCGTAGTAGGCTTATTATCAATAACTCATAGTTCATTAAGATTAAAGAATGAAAAGATGTCACCTGGACCGCCAAAAACTGTTCAAAACATTTAATAATAAATTAAAACTGGCAAATTTAAGAGGATGGTTCAAAAGAATACTCAAAATTATAGGCAGCTGCTTAGTTTCGTCATAGGCTTATTATCTATAACTCATAGTTCTTTATGATTAAAGAATTAATAGATGTTACCTGGACCGCTAGAAACTATTTAAAACATCTAATAATATACTAAAACTGGTAAATTTAAGAGGATAGTTCAAAAGAATGCACAAAAGTATGGGCATCTACTTAGTTTCGTAGTAGGCTTATTATCTATAACTCATAGTTCTTTAAGATTAGAGAATTAATAGATCTCACCTGGACCGCTAGAAACTGTTTAAAACATCTAATAATATACTAAAATTGGTAAATTTAAGAGGATGGTTTTAAAGAATACACAAAAGTATAGGCATCTGCTTAGTTTCCTAGTAGGCTTATTATCTATAACTCATAGTTCTTTAAGATTAGAGAATTAATAGATGTCACCTAGACCGCTAAAAACTGTTTAAAACATCTAATAATATACAAAAACTAGTAAATTAAATAGAATGCACCAAAAGAATACACAGAAATATATAGGTGACTGCTTAGTTTCGTAGTAGGCTTATTATCAATAACTCATAGTTCATTAAGATTAAAGAATGAAAAGATCTCACCTGGACCGCCAGAAACTGTTTAAAACATTTAATAATAAACTAAAACTGGAAAATTTAAGAGGATGGTTCAAAAGAATACTCAAAATTATAGGCAACTGCTTAGTTTCGTAGTAGGCTTATTATCAATATCTCATAGTTCATTAAGATTAAAGAATTAATAAATGCCACATGGACTGCTGGAAACTGTTTAAAACATCTAATAATAAACTAAAACTGGTAAATCTAAGAGGATAGTTCAACAGAATACAAAAGTATAGGCAACTGCTTAGTTTCGTAGTAGGCTTATTATATATAACTCATAGTTCTTTAAGATTAGAGAATTAATAGATGTTACCTAGACCGCTAGAAACTGTTTATAACATCTAATAATAAACTAAAACTGGTAAATTTAAGAGGATGGTTTAAAAGAATACACAAAAGTATAGGCATCTGCTTAGTTTCGTAGTAGGCTTATTATCTTTAACTCATAGTTCTTTAAGATTAGAGAATTAATAGATGTCACCTAGACCGCTAAAAACTGTTTAAAACATCTAATATTATACAAAAACTAGTAAATTTAAGAGAATGCACCAAAAGAATACACAGAAATATATAGGTGACTGCTTAATTTCGTAGTATGCTTATTATCAATAACTTATAGTTCTTTAAGATTAGAGAATTAATAGATGTCAGCTGGACCGCTAGAAACTGTCTAAAACATTTAATAATAAACTCAAACTGGTAAATTTAAGAGGATGGTTCAAAAGAATACACAAAAGTTTAGGCAGCTCCTTAGTTTCGTAGTAGGCTTATTATCAATATCTCATCGTTCATTAAGATTAAGGAATTAATAGATGTCACCTTGACCATTAGAAACTGTTTAAAACAGCTAATAATAAACTGAAATTGGTAAATTGAAGAGGATGGTTCAAAATAATACACAAAAGTATAGGCAGCTGCTTAGTTTCGTCATAGGCTTATTATCTATAACTCATAGGTCTTTATGATTAAAGAATTAATAGATGTTACCTGGACCGCTAGAAACTGTTTAAAACATCTAATAATATACAAAAACTGGTAAATTTAAGAGGATGGTTCAAAAGAATGCACAAAAGTATGGGCATCTGCTTAGTTTCGTAGTAGGCTTATTATCTATAACTCATAGTTCTTTAAGATTAGAGAATTAATAGATGTCACCTGGACCGCTAGAAACTGTTAAAAACATCTAATAATATACTAAAACTGGTAAATTTAAGAGGATGGTTCAAAAGAATACACAAAAGTATAGGCAGCTGCTTAGTTTCGTAGTATGCTTATTATCTATAACTCATAGTTCTTGAAGATTAGAAAATTAATAGATGTCACCTGGACAGATAGAAACTGTTTAAAAATCTAATAATATACAAAAACTAGTAAATTTAAGAGGATGCACCAAAAGAATACACAGAAATATATAGGTGACTGCTTAGTTTCGAAGTATGCTTATTATCAATAATTCATAGTTCTTTAAGATTAGAGAATTAATAGATCTCACCTGGACCGCTAGAAACTGTTTAAAACATCTAATAATATACTAAAACTGGTAAATTTAAGAGGATGGTTCAAAAGAATACACAAAAGTATATGTAACGGCTTAGTTTCGTAGTAGGCTTATTATCAATAACCCATAGTTCATTAAGATTAAATAATTAATAGATGTCACCTGGACCGCTTGAAACTGTTTATAACATCTAATAATAAACTAAAATTGGTAAATTTAAGAGGAAGGTTCAAAAGAATTCACAAAAGTATAGGCATCTGCTTAGTTTCGTAGTAGGCTTATTATCAATAACTCATAGTTCTTTAAGATTAGAGAATTAATAGATGACACCTGGACCGCTAGAAACTGTTTAAAACATCGAATAATATACTAAAACTTGTAAATTTAAGAGGATGGTTCAAAAGAATACTCAAAAGTATAGGCATCTGTTTAGTTTCGTAGTAGGCTTATTATCAATATCTCATAGTTCACTAAAATTAATGAATCAATAGATGCCACCTGGACCGCTGGAAACTGTTTAAAACATCTAATAATAAACTAAAATTGGTAAATTTAAGAGGATAGTTCAAAAGAATACAAAAGTATAGGAAGCTGCTTAGTTTCGAAGTAGGCTTATTATCTATAACTCATAGTTCTTTAAGATTAGTGAATTAATAGAAGTTACCTGGACCGCTTGAAACTGTTTAAAACATCTAATAATATACTAAAACTGGTAAATTTAAGAGGATGGTTCAAAAGAATACACAAAAGTATAGGTAACGACTTAGTTTCCTAGTAGGCTTATTATCAATATCTCATAGTTCATCAAGATTAAAGAATTAATAGATGCCACATGGACCGCTGAAAACTGTTTAAAACATATAATAATAAACTAAAACTGGTAAATTTTAGAGGATAGTTCAAAAGAATACAAAAGTATAGTAAGCTGCTTAGTAACGTAATAGGCTTATTATCTATAACTCATAGTTCTTTAAGATTAGAGAATTAATAGAAGTTACCTGGACCGCTAGAAACTGTTTAAAACATCTAATAATATACTAAAACTGGTAAATTTAAGAGGATGGTTCAAAAGAATACACAAAAGTATAGGTAACGACTTAGTTTCGTAGTAGGCTTATTATCAATAACTCATAGTTCATTAAGATTAAAGAATGAAAAGATGTCACCTGGACCGCCAAAAACAGTTTAAAACATTTAATAATAAATTAAAACTGGCAAATTTAAGAGGATGGTTCAAAAGAATACTCAAAATTATAGGCAGCTGCTTAGTTTCGTCATAGGCTTATTATCTATAACTCATAGTTCTTTATGATTAAAGAATTAATAGATGTTACCTGGACCGCTAGAAACTGTTTAAAACATCTAATAATATACTAAAACTGGTAAATTTAAGAGGATAGTTCAAAAGAATGCACAAAAGTATGGGCATCTGCTTAGTTTCGTAGTAGGCTTATTATCTATAACTCATAGTTCTTTAAGATTAGAGAATTAATAGATCTCACCTGGACCGCTAGAAACTGTTTAAAACATCTAATAATATACTAAAATTGGTAAATTTAAGAGGATGGTTTTAAAGAATACACAAAAGTATAGGCATCTGCTTAGTTTCGTAGTAGGCTTATTATCTATAACTCATAGTTCTTTAAGATTAGAGAATTAATAGATGTCACCTAGACCGCTAAAAACTGTTTAAAACATCTAATAATATACAAAAACTAGTAAATTAAAGAGAATGCACCAAAAGAATACACAGAAATATATAGGTGACTGCTTAGTTTCGTAGTAGGCTTATTATCAATAACGCATAGTTCATTAAGATTAAAGAATGAAAAGATCTCACCTGGACCGCCAGAAACTGTTTAAAACATTTAATAATAAACTAAAACTGGCAAATTTAAGAGGATGGTTCAAAAGAATACTCAAAATTATAGGCAACTGCTTAGTTTCGTAGTAGGCTTATTATCAATATCTCATAGTTCATTAAGATTAAAGAATTAATAAATGCCACATGGACTGCTGGAAACTGTTTAAAACATCTAATAATAAACTAAAACTGGTAAATCTAAGAGGATAGTTCAACAGAATACAAAAGTATAGGCAACTGCTTAGTTTCGTAGTAGGCTTATTATATATAACTCATAGTTCTTTAAGATTAGAGAATTAATAGATGTTACCTAGACCGCTAGAAACTGTTTATAACATCTAATAATAAACTAAAACTGGTAAATTTAAGAGGATGGTTTAAAAGAATACACAAAAGTATAGGCATCTGCTTAGTTTCGTAGTAGGCTTATTATCTATAACTCATAGTTCTTTAAGATTAGAGAATTAATAGATGTCACCTAGACCACTAAAAACTGTTTAAAACATCTAATAATATACAAAAACTAGTAAATTTAAGAGAATGCACCAAAAGAATACACAGAAATATATAGGTGACTGCTTAGTTTCGTAGTATGCTTATTATCAATAACTCATAGTTCTTTAAGATTAGAGAATTAATAGATGTCACCTGGACCGCTAGAAACTATTTAAAACATTTAATAATAAACTCAAACTGGTAAATTTAAGAGGATGGTTCAAAAGAATACACAAAAGTTTAGGCAGCTCCTTAGTTTCGTAATAGGCTTATTATCAATATCTCATAGTTCATTAAGATTAAAGAATTAATAGATGTCACCTTGACCATTAGAAACTATTTAAAACAGCTAATAATAAATTGAAATTGGTAAATTGAAGAGGATGGTTCAAAAGAATACACAAAAGTATAGGCAGCTGCTTAGTTTCGTCATAGGCTTATTATCTATAACTCATAGTTCTTTATGATTAAAGAATTAATAGATGTTACCTGGACCGCTAGAAACTATTTAAAACATCTAATAATATACTAAAACTGGTAAATTTAAGAGGATGGTTCAAAAGAATGCACAAAAGTATGGGCATCTGCTTAGTTTCGTAGTAGGCTTATTATCTATAACTCATAGTTCTTTAAGATTAGAGAATTAATAGATGTCACATGGACCGCTAGAAACTGTTTAAAACATCTAATAATATACTAAAACTGGTAAATTTAAGAGGATGGTTCAAAAGAATACACAAAAGTATAGGCAGCTGCTTAGTTTCGTAGTATGCTTATTATCTATAACTCATAGTTCTTGAAGATTAGAAAATTAATAGATGTCACCTGGACAGATAGAAACTGTTTAAAAATCTAATAATATACAAAAACTAGTAAATTTAAGAGGATGCACCAAAAGAATACACAGAAATATATAGGTGACTGCTTAGTTTCGAAGTATGCTTATTATCAATAATTCATAGTTCTTTAAGATTAGAGAATTAATAGATCTCACCTGGACCGCTAGAAACTGTTTAAAACATCTAATAATATACTAAAACTGGTAAATTTAAGAGGATGGTTCAAAAGAATACACAAAAGTATATGTAACGGCTTAGTTTCGTAGTAGGCTTATTATCAATAACCCATAGTTCATTAAGATTAAATAATTAATAGATGTCACCTGGACCGCTTGAAACTGTTTATAACATCTAATAATAAACTAAAATTGGTAAATTTAAGAGGAAGGTTCAAAAGAATTCACAAAAGTATAGGCATCTGCTTAGTTTCGTAGTAGGCTTATTATCAATAACTCATAGTTCTTTAAGATTAGAGAATTAATAGATGACACCTGGACCGCTAGAAACTGTTTAAAACATCGAATAATATACTAAAACTTGTAAATTTAAGAGGATGGTTCAAAAGAATACTCAAAAGTATAGGCATCTGTTTAGTTTCGTAGTAGGCTTATTATCAATATCTCATAGTTCACTAAAATTAATGAATCAATAGATGCCACCTGGACCGCTGGAAACTGTTTAAAACATCTAATAATAAACTAAAATTGGTAAATTTAAGAGGATAGTTCAAAAGAATACAAAAGTATAGGAAGCTGCTTAGTTTCGAAGTAGGCTTATTATCTATAACTCATAGTTCTTTAAGATTAGTGAATTAATAGAAGTTACCTGGACCGCTTGAAACTGTTTAAAACATCTAATAATATACTAAAACTGGTAAATTTAAGAGGATGGTTCAAAAGAATACACAAAAGTATAGGTAACGACTTAGTTTCCTAGTAGGCTTATTATCAATATCTCATAGTTCATCAAGATTAAAGAATTAATAGATGCCACATGGACCGCTGAAAACTGTTTAAAACATATAATAATAAACTAAAACTGGTAAATTTTAGAGGATAGTTCAAAAGAATACAAAAGTATAGTAAGCTGCTTAGTAACGTAATAGGCTTATTATCTATAACTCATAGTTCTTTAAGATTAGAGAATTAATAGAAGTTACCTGGACCGCTAGAAACTGTTTAAAACATCTAATAATATACTAAAACTGGTAAATTTAAGAGGATGGTTCAAAAGAATACACAAAAGTATAGGTAACGACTTAGTTTCGTAGTAGGCTTATTATCAATAACTCATAGTTCATTAAGATTAAAGAATGAAAAGATGTCACCTGGACCGCCAAAAACAGTTTAAAACATTTAATAATAAATTAAAACTGGCAAATTTAAGAGGATGGTTCAAAAGAATACTCAAAATTATAGGCAGCTGCTTAGTTTCGTCATAGGCTTATTATCTATAACTCATAGTTCTTTATGATTAAAGAATTAATAGATGTTACCTGGACCGCTAGAAACTGTTTAAAACATCTAATAATATACTAAAACTGGTAAATTTAAGAGGATAGTTCAAAAGAATGCACAAAAGTATGGGCATCTGCTTAGTTTCGTAGTAGGCTTATTATCTATAACTCATAGTTCTTTAAGATTAGAGAATTAATAGATCTCACCTGGACCGCTAGAAACTGTTTAAAACATCTAATAATATACTAAAATTGGTAAATTTAAGAGGATGGTTTTAAAGAATACACAAAAGTATAGGCATCTGCTTAGTTTCCTAGTAGGCTTATTATCTATAACTCATAGTTCTTTAAGATTAGAGAATTAATAGATGTCACCTAGACCGCTAAAAACTGTTTAAAACATCTAATAATATACAAAAACTAGTAAATTAAATAGAATGCACCAAAAGAATACACAGAAATATATAGGTGACTGCTTAGTTTCGTAGTAGGCTTATTATCAATAACTCATAGTTCATTAAGATTAAAGAATGAAAAGATCTCACCTGGACCGCCAGAAACTGTTTAAAACATTTAATAATAAACTAAAACTGGAAAATTTAAGAGGATGGTTCAAAAGAATACTCAAAATTATAGGCAACTGCTTAGTTTCGTAGTAGGCTTATTATCAATATCTCATAGTTCATTAAGATTAAAGAATTAATAAATGCCACATGGACTGCTGGAAACTGTTTAAAACATCTAATAATAAACTAAAACTGGTAAATCTAAGAGGATAGTTCAACAGAATACAAAAGTATAGGCAACTGCTTAGTTTCGTAGTAGGCTTATTATCTATAACTCATAGTTCTTTAAGATTACAGAATTAATAGATGTTACCTAGACCGCTAGAAACTGTTTATAACATCTAATAATAAACTAAAACTGGTAAATTTAAGAGGATGGTTTAAAAGAATACACAAAAGTAGGCATCTGCTTAGTTTCGTAGTAGGCTTATTATCTATAACTCATAGTTCTTTAAGATTAGAGAATTAATAGATGTCACCTAGACCACTAAAAACTGTTTAAAACATCTAATAATATACAAAAACTAGTAAATTTAAGAGAATGCACCAAAAGAATACACAGAAATATATAGGTGACTGCTTAGTTTCGTAGTATGATTATTATCAATAACTCATAGTTCTTTAAGATTAGAGAATTAATAGATGTCACCTGGACCGCTAGAAACTGTTTAAAACATTTAATAATAAACTCAAACTGGTAAATTTAAGAGGATGGTTCAAAAGAATACACAAAAGTTTAGGCAGCTCCTTAGTTTCGTAATAGGCTTATTATCAATATCTCATAGTTCATTAAGATTAAAGAATTAATAGATGTCACCTTGACCATTAGAAACTATTTAAAACAGCTAATAATAAATTGAAATTGGTAAATTGAAGAGGATGGTTCAAAAGAATACACAAAAGTATAGGCAGCTGCTTAGTTTCGTCATAGGCTTATTATCTATAACTCATAGTTCTTTATGATTAAAGAATTAATAGATGTTACCTGGACCGCTAGAAACTATTTAAAACATCTAATAATATACTAAAACTGGTAAATTTAAGAGGATGGTTCAAAAGAATGCACAAAAGTATGGGCATCTGCTTAGTTTCGTAGTAGGCTTATTATCTATAACTCATAGTTCTTTAAGATTAGAGAATTAACAGATGTCACATGGACCGCTAGAAACTGTTTAAAACATCTAATAATATACTAAAACTGGTAAATTTAAGAGGATGGTTCAAAAGAATACACAAAAGTATAGGCAGCTGCTTAGTTTCGTAGTATGCTTATTATCTATAACTCATAGTTCTTGAAGATTAGAAAATTAATAGATGTCACCTGGACAGATAGAAACTGTTTAAAAATCTAATAATATACAAAAACTAGTAAATTTAAGAGGATGCACCAAAAGAATACACAGAAATATATAGGTGACTGCTTAGTTTCGAAGTATGCTTATTATCAATAATTCATAGTTCTTTAAGATTAGAGAATTAATAGATCTCACCTGGACCGCTAGAAACTGTTTAAAACATCTAATAATATACTAAAACTGGTAAATTTAAGAGGATGGTTCAAAAGAATACACAAAAGTATATGTAACGGCTTAGTTTCGTAGTAGGCTTATTATCAATAACCCATAGTTCATTAAGATTAAATAATTAATAGATGTCACCTGGACCGCTTGAAACTGTTTATAACATCTAATAATAAACTAAAATTGGTAAATTTAAGAGGAAGGTTCAAAAGAATTCACAAAAGTATAGGCATCTGCTTAGTTTCGTAGTAGGCTTATTATCAATAACTCATAGTTCTTTAAGATTAGAGAATTAATAGATGACACCTGGACCGCTAGAAACTGTTTAAAACATCGAATAATATACTAAAACTTGTAAATTTAAGAGGATGGTTCAAAAGAATACTCAAAAGTATAGGCATCTGTTTAGTTTCGTAGTAGGCTTATTATCAATATCTCATAGTTCACTAAAATTAATGAATCAATAGATGCCACATGGACCACTGGAAACTGTTTAAAACATCTAATAATAAACTAAAATTGGTAAATTTAAGAGGATAGTTCAAAAGAATACAAAAGTATAGGAAGCTGCTTAGTTTCGAAGTAGGCTTACTATCTATAACTCATAGTTCTTTAAGATTAGAGAATTAATAGAAGTTACCTGGACCGCTAGAAACTGTTTAAAACATCTAATAATATACTAAAACTGGTAAATTTAAGAGGATGGTTCAAAAGAATACACAAAAGTATAGGTAACGACTTAGTTTCCTAGTAGGCTTATTATCAATATCTCATAGTTCATCAAGATTAAAGAATTAATAGATGCCACCTGGACCGCTGAAAACTGTTTAAAATATATAATAATAAACTAAAACTGGTAAATTTAAGAGGATAGTTCAAAAGAATACAAAAGTATAGTAAGCTGCTTAGTTTCGTAATAGGCTTATTATCTATAACTCATAGTTCTTTAAGATTAGAGAATTAATAGAAGTTACCTGGACCGCTAGAAACTGTTTAAAACATCTAATAATATACTAAAACTGGTAAATTTAAGAGGATGGTTCAAAAGAATACACAAAAGTATAGGTAACGACTTAGTTTCGTAGTAGGCTTATTATCAATAACTCATAGTTCATTAAGATTAAAGAATGAAAAGATGTCACCTGGACCGCCAGAAACTGTTTAAAACATTTAATAATAAATTAAAACTGGCAAATTTAAGAGGATGGTTCAAAAGAATACTCAAAATTATAGGCAGCTGCTTAGTTTCGTCATAGGCTAATTATCTATAACTCATAGTTCTTTATGATTAAAGAATTAATAGATGTTACCTGGACCGCTAGAAACTGTTTAAAACATCTAATAATATACTAAAACTGGTAAATTTAAGAGGATAGTTCAAAAGAATGCACAAAAGTATGGGCATCTGCTTAGTTTCGTAGTAGGCTTATTATCTATAACTCATAGTTCTTTAAGATTAGAGAATTAACTGATCTCACCTGGACTGCTAGAAACTGTTTAAAACATCTAATAATATACTAAAACTGGTAAATTTAATAGGATGGTTTTAAAGAATACACAAAAGTATAGGCATCTGCTTAGTTTCGTAGTAGGCTTATTATCTATAACTCATAGTTCTTTAAGATTAGAGAATTAATAGATGTCACCTAGACCGCTAAAAACTGTTTAAAACATCTAATAATATACAAAAACTAGTAAATTAAAGAGAATGCACCAAAAGAATACACAGAAATATATAGGTGACTGCTTAGTTTCGTAGTAGGCTTATTATCAATAACTCATAGTTCATTAAGATTAAAGAATGAAAAGATCTCACCTGGACCGCCAGAAACTGTTTAAAACATTTAATAATAAACTAAAACTAGCAAATTTAAGAGGATGGTTCAAAAGAAAACTCAAAATTATAGGCAGCTGCTTAGTTTCGTCATAGGCTTATTATCTATAACTCATAGTTCTTTAAGATTAGAGAATTAATAGATGTCACCTGGACCGCTAGAAACTGTTTAAAACATTTAATAATAAACTCAAACTGGTAAATTTAAGAGGATGGTTCAAAAGAATACACAAAAGTTTAGGCAGCTCCTTAGTTTCGTACTAGGCTTATTATCAATATCTCATAGTTCATTAAGATTAAAGAATTAATAGATGTCACCTTGACCATTAGAAACTGTTTAAAACAGCTAATAATAAACTGAAATTGGTAAATTGAAGAGGATGGTTCAAAAGAATACACAAAAGTATAGGCAGCTGCTTAGTTTCGTCATAGGCTTATTATCTATAACTCATAGTTCTTTATGATTAAAGAATTAATAGATGTTACCTGGACCCTAGAAACTGTTTAAAACATCTAATAATATACTAAAACTGGTAAATTTAAGAGGATGGTTCAAAAGAATGCACAAAAGTATGGGCATCTGCTTAGTTTCGTAGTAGGCTTATTATCTATAACTCATAGTTCTTTAAGATTAGAGAATTAATAGATGTCACATGGACCGCTAGAAACTGTTTAAAACATCTAATAATATACTAAAACTGGTAAATTTAAGAGGATGGTTCAAAAGAATACACAAAAGTATAGGCAGCTGCTTAGTTTCGTAGTATGCTTATTATCTATAACTCATAGTTCTTTAAGATTAGAAAATTAATAGATGTCACCTGGACAGATAGAAACTGTTTAAAAAATCTAATAATATACAAAAACTAGTAAATTTAAGAGGATGCACCAAAAGAATACACAGAAATATATAGGTGACTGCTTAGTTTCGCAGTATGCTTATTATCAATAACTCATAGTTCTTTAAGATTAGAGAATTAATAGATCTCACCTGGACCGCTAGAAACTGTTTAAAACATCTAATAATATACTAAAACTGGTAAATTTAAGAGGATGGTTCAAAAGAATACACAAAAGTATAGGTAACGGCTTAGTTTCGTAGTAGGCTTATTATCAGTAACCCATAGTTCATTAAGATTAAATAATTAATAGATGTCACCTGGACCGCTTGAAACTGTTTATAACATCTAATAATAAACTAAAATTGGTAAATTTAAGAGGATGGTTCAAAAGAATGCACAAAAGTATAGGCATCTGCTTAGTTTCGTAGTAGGCTTATTATCAATAACTCATAGTTCATTAAGATTATGAATTAATAGATGTCACCGGGACCGCTAGAAACTGTTTAAAAAAACATCTAATAATAAACTAAAACTGGTAAATTAAAGAGGATGGTTCAAAAGAATACACAAAAGTCTAGGCAGTTGCTTAATTTCGTAGTATGTATTATCAATATCTCATAGTTCATTAAAATTAATGAATTAATAGATGTCACCTTGACCGTTAGAAACTGTTTAAAACAGCTAATAATAAACTGAAATTGGTAAATTTAAGAGGATGGTTCAAAAGAATACAGAAAAGTATAGGAAGCTGCTTAGTTTCGTCATAGGCTTATTATCTATAACTCATAGTTATTTATGATTAGAGAATTAATAGATGTTACCTGGACCGCTAGAAACTGTTTAAAACATCTAATAATATACTAAAACTGGTAAATTTAAGAGGATGGTTCAAAAGAATGCACAAAAGTATGGGCATATGCTTAGTTTCGTAGTAGGCTTATTATCTATAACTCATAGTTCTTTAAGATTAGAGAATTAATAGATGTCACATGGACCGCTAGAAACTGTTTAAAACATCTAATAATATACTAAAACTGGTAAATTTAAGAGGGTCGTTCAAAAGAATACACAAAAGTATAGGTAACGGCTTAGATTCGTAGTAGGCTTATTATCAATAACTCATAGTTCTTTAAGATTCGGAAATTAATAGATGACACCTGGACCCCTAGAAACTATTTAAAACATTTAATAATAAACTAAAACTGGTAAATTTAAGAGGATGGTTCAAAAGAATACACAAAAGTATAGGCAGTTGCTTAATTTCGTAGTATGTATTATCAATATCTCATAGTTCACTAAGATTAATGAATTAATAGATGTCACCTTGACCGTTAGAAACTGTTTAAAACAGCTAATAATAAACTGAAATTGGTAAATTTAAGAGGATGGTTCAAAAGAATACATAGAAGTATAGGCAGCTGCTTAGTTTTGTCATAGGCTTATTATCTATAACTCATAGTTATTTATGATTAGAGAATTAATAGATGTTACCTGGACCGCTAGAAACTGTTTAAAACATCTAATAATGTACTAAAACTGGTAAATTTAAGAGGATGGTTCAAAAGAATGCACAAAAGTATGGGCATATGCTTAGTTTCGTAGTAGGCTTATTATCTATAACTCATAGTTCTTTAAGATTAGAGAATTAATAGATGTCACATGGACCGCTAGAAACTGTTTAAAACATCGAATAATATACTAAAACTGGTAAATTTAAGAGGTTGGTTCAAAAGAATACTCAAAAGTATAGGCAGCTGTTTAGTTTCGCAGCAGGCTTATTATCAATAACTCATAGTTCTTTAAGATTAGAAAATTAATAGATGTCACCTGGACTGCTAGAAACTGTTAAAACAAACATCTAATAATAAACTTAAACTGATAAATTTAAGAGGATGGTTCAAAGGAAGACACAAAAGTATAGGCAGATGCTTAGTTTCGTAGTAGGCTTATTATCAATAACTCATAGTTCTTTAAGATTAGAGAATTAATAGATGACACCTGGACCGCTAGAAACTGTTTAAAACATCGAATAATATACTAAAACTTGTAAATTTAAGAGGATGGTTCAAAAGAATACACAAAAGTATAGGTAACGGCTTAGTTTCGTAGTAGGCTTATTATCAATAACCCATAGTTCATTAAGATTAAATAATTAATAGATGTCACCTGGACCGCTTGAAACTGTTTATAACATCTAATAATAAACTCAAATTGGTAAATTTAAGAGGAAGGTTCAAAAGAATTCACAAAAGTATAGGCATCTGCTTAGTTTCGTAGTAGGCTTATTATCAATAACTCATAGTTCTTTAAGATTAGAGAATTAATAGATGACACCTGGACCGCTAGAAACTGTTTAAAACATCGAATAATATACTACAACTTGTAAATTTAAGAGGATGGTTCAAAAGAATACTCAAAAGTATAGGCATCTGTTTAGTTTCGTAGTAGGCTTATTATCAATATCTCATAGTTCACTAAAATTAATGAATCAATAGATGCCACCTGGACCGCTGGAAACTGTTTAAAACATCTAATAATAAACTAAAATTGATAAATTTAAGAGGATAGTTCAAAAGAATACAAAAGTATAGGAAGCTGCTTAGTTTCGAAGTAGGCTTATTATCTATAACTCATAGTTCTTTAAGATTAGAGAATTAATAGATCTCACCCGGACCGCTAGAAACTGTTTAAAACATCTAATAATATACTAAAACTGGTAAATTTAAGAGGATGGTTCAAAAGAATACACAAAAGTATAGGTAACGGCTTAGTTTCCTAGTAGGCTTATTATCAATATCTCATAGTTCATCAAGATTAAAGAATTAATAGATGCCACCTGGACCGCTGAAAACTGTTTAAAACATATAATAATAAACTAAAACTGGTAAATTTAAGAGGATAGTTCAAAAGAATACAAAAGTATAGTAAGCTGCTTAGTTTCGTAATAGGCTTATTATCTATAACTCATAGTTCTTTAGGATTAGAGAATTAATAGATGTTACCTGGACCGCTAGAAACTGTTTAAAACATCTAATAATATACTAAAACTGGTAAATTTAAGAGGATGGTTCAAAAGAATACACAAAAGTATAGGTAACGACTTAGTTTCGTAGTAGGCTTATTATCAATAACTCATAGTTCATTAAGATTAAAGAATGAAAAGATGTCACCTGGACCGCCAGAAACTGTTTAAAACATTTAATAATAAACTAAAACTGGCAAATTTAAGAGGATGGTTCAAAAGAATACTCAAAATTATAGGCAGCTACTTAGTTTCGTCATAGGCTTATTATCTATAACTCATAGTTCTTTATGATTAAAGAATTAATAGATGTTACCTGGACCGCTAGAAACTGTTTAAAACATCTAATAATATACTAAAACTGGTAAATTTAAGAGGATAGTTCAAAAGAATGCACAAAAGTATGGGCATCTGCTTAGTTTCGTAGTAGGCTTATTATCAATAACTCATAGTTCTTTAAGATTCGTAAATTAATAGATGTCACCTGGACCCCTAGAAACTATTTAAAACATTTAATAATAAACTAAAACTGGTAAATTTAAGAGGATGGTTCAAAAGAATACACAAAAGTATAGGCAGTTGCTTAATTTCGTAGTATGTATTATCAATATCTCATAGTTCATTAAGATTAATGAATTAATAGATGTCACCTTGACCGTTAGAAACTGTTTAAAACAGCTAATAATAAACAGAAATTGGTAAATTTAAGAGGATGGTTCAAAAGAATACATAAAAGTATAGGCAGCTGCTTAGTTTCGTCATAGGCTTATTATCTATAACTCATAGTTATTTATGATTAGAGAATTAATGGATGTTACCTGGACCGCTAGAAACTGTTTAAAACATCTAATAATATACTAAAACTGGTAAATTTAAGAGGATGGTTCAAAAGAATGCACAAAAGTATGGGCATCTGCTTAGTTTCGTAGTAGGCTTATTATCTATAACTCATAGTTCTTTAATATTAGAGAATTAATAGATGTCACATGGACCGCTAGAAACTGTTTAAAACATCTAATAATATACTAAAACTGGTAAATTTAAGAGGATGGTTCAAAAGAATACACAAAAGTATAGGCAGCTGCTTAGTTTCGTAGTATGCTTATTATCTATAACTCATAGTTCTTGAAGATTAGAAAATTAATAGATGTCACCTGGACAGATAGAAACTGTTTAAAAAATCTAATAATATACAAAAACTAGTAAATTTAAGAGGATGCACCAAAAGAATACACAGAAATATATAGGTGACTGCTTAGTTTCGCAGTATGCTTATTATCAATAACTCATAGTTCTTTAAGATTAGAGAATTAATAGATCTCACCTGGACCGCTAGAAACTGTTTAAAACATCTAATAATATACTAAAACTGGTAAATTTAAGAGGATGGTTCAAAAGAATACACAAAAGTATAGGTAACGGCTTAGTTTCGTAGTAGGCTCATTATCAGTAACCCATAGTTCATTAAGATTAAATAATTAATAGATGTCACCTGGACCGCTTGAAATTGTTTATAACATCTAATAATAAACTAAAATTGGTAAATTTAAGAGGATGGTTCAAAAGAATGCACAAAAGTATAGGCATCTGCTTAGTTTCGTAGTAGGCTTATTATCAATAACTCATAGTTCATTAAGATTAAGAATTAATAGATGTCACCGGGACCGCTAGAAACTGTTTAAAAAAACATCTAATAATAAACTAAAACTGGTAAATTAAAGAGGATGGTTCAAAAGAATACACAAAAGTCTAGGCAGTTGCTTAATTTCGTAGTATGTATTATCAATATCTCATAGTTCATTAAAATTAATGAATTAATAGATGTCACCTTGACCGTTAGAAACTGTTTAAAACAGCTAATAATAAACTGAAATTGGTAAATTTAAGAGGATGGTTCAAAAGAATACAGAAAAGTATAGGAAGCTGCTTAGTTTCGTCATAGGCTTATTATCTATAACTCATAGTTATTTATGATTAGAGAATTAATAGATGTTACCTGGACCGCTAGAAACTGTTTAAAACATCTAATAATATACTAAAACTGGTAAATTTAAGAGGATGGTTCAAAAGAATGCACAAAAGTATGGGCATATGCTTAGTTTCGTAGTAGGCTTATTATCTATAACTCATAGTTCTTTAAGATTAGAGAATTAATAGATGTCACATGGACCGCTAGAAACTGTTTAAAACATCTAATAATATACTAAAACTGGTAAATTTAAGAGGGTCGTTCAAAAGAATACACAAAAGTATAGGTAACGGCTTAGATTCGTAGTAGGCTTATTATCAATAACTCATAGTTCTTTAAGATTCGGAAATTAATAGATGACACATGGACCCCTAGAAACTATTTAAAACATTTAATAATAAACTAAAACTGGTAAATTTAAGAGGATGGTTCAAAAGAATACACAAAAGTATAGGCAGTTGCTTAATTTCGTAGTATGTATTATCAATATCTCATAGTTCATTAAGATTAATGAATTAATAGATGTCACCTTGATCGTTAGAAACTGTTTAAAACAGCTAATAATAAACTGTTTAAAACATCGAATAATATACTAAAACTTGTAAATTTAAGAGGATGGTTCAAAAGAATACACAAAAGTATAGGTAACGGCTTAGTTTCGTAGTAGGCTTATTATCAATAACCCATAGTTCATTAAGATTAAATAATTAATAGATGTCACCTGGACCGCTTGAAACTGTTTATAACATCTAATAATAAACTAAAATTGGTAAATTTAAGAGGAAGGTTCAAAAGAATTCACAAAAGTATAGGCATCTGCTTAGTTTCGTAGTAGGCTTATTATCAATAACTCATAGTTCTTTAAGATTAGAGAATTAATAGATGACACCTGGACCGCTAGAAACTGTTTAAAACATCGAATAATATACTACAACTTGTAAATTTAAGAGGATGGTTCAAAAGAATACTCAAAAGTATAGGCATCTGTTTAGTTTCGTAGTAGGCTTATTATCAATATCTCATAGTTCACTAAAATTAATGAATCAATAGATGCCACCTGGACCGCTGGAAACTGTTTAAAACATCTAATAATAAACTAAAATTGATAAATTTAAGAGGATAGTTCAAAAGAATACAAAAGTATAGGAAGCTGCTTAGTTTCGAAGTAGGCTTATTATCTATAACTCATAGTTCTTTAAGATTAGAGAATTAATAGATCTCACCCGGACCGCTAGAAACTGTTTAAAACATCTAATAATATACTAAAACTGGTAAATTTAAGAGGATGGTTCAAAAGAATACACAAAAGTATAGGTAACGGCTTAGTTTCCTAGTAGGCTTATTATCAATATCTCATAGTTCATCAAGATTAAAGAATTAATAGATGCCACCTGGACCGCTGAAAACTGTTTAAAACATATAATAATAAACTAAAACTGGTAAATTTAAGAGGATAGTTCAAAAGAATACAAAAGTATAGTAAGCTGCTTAGTTTCGTAATAGGCTTATTATCTATAACTCATAGTTCTTTAGGATTAGAGAATTAATAGATGTTACCTGGACCGCTAGAAACTGTTTAAAACATCTAATAATATACTAAAACTGGTAAATTTAAGAGGATGGTTCAAAAGAATACACAAAAGTATAGGTAACGACTTAGTTTCGTAGTAGGCTTATTATCAATAACTCATAGTTCATTAAGATTAAAGAATGAAAAGATGTCACCTGGACCGCCAGAAACTGTTTAAAACATTTAATAATAAACTAAAACTGGCAAATTTAAGAGGATGGTTCAAAAGAATACTCAAAATTATAGGCAGCTACTTAGTTTCGTCATAGGCTTATTATCTATAACTCATAGTTCTTTATGATTAAAGAATTAATAGATGTTACCTGGACCGCTAGAAACTGTTTAAAACATCTAATAATATACTAAAACTGGTAAATTTAAGAGGATAGTTCAAAAGAATGCACAAAAGTATGGGCATCTGCTTAGTTTCGTAGTAGGCTTATTATCAATAACTCATAGTTCTTTAAGATTCGTAAATTAATAGATGTCACCTGGACCCCTAGAAACTATTTAAAACATTTAATAATAAACTAAAACTGGTAAATTTAAGAGGATGGTTCAAAAGAATACACAAAAGTATAGGCAGTTGCTTAATTTCGTAGTATGTATTATCAATATCTCATAGTTCATTAAGATTAATGAATTAATAGATGTCACCTTGACCGTTAGAAACTGTTTAAAACAGCTAATAATAAACAGAAATTGGTAAATTTAAGAGGATGGTTCAAAAGAATACATAAAAGTATAGGCAGCTGCTTAGTTTCGTCATAGGCTTATTATCTATAACTCATAGTTATTTATGATTAGAGAATTAATGGATGTTACCTGGACCGCTAGAAACTGTTTAAAACATCTAATAATATACTAAAACTGGTAAATTTAAGAGGATGGTTCAAAAGAATGCACAAAAGTATGGGCATCTGCTTAGTTTCGTAGTAGGCTTATTATCTATAACTCATAGTTCTTTAATATTAGAGAATTAATAGATGTCACATGGACCGCTAGAAACTGTTTAAAACATCTAATAATATACTAAAACTGGTAAATTTAAGAGGATGGTTCAAAAGAATACACAAAAGTATAGGCAGCTGCTTAGTTTCGTAGTATGCTTATTATCTATAACTCATAGTTCTTGAAGATTAGAAAATTAATAGATGTCACCTGGACAGATAGAAACTGTTTAAAAAATCTAATAATATACAAAAACTAGTAAATTTAAGAGGATGCACCAAAAGAATACACAGAAATATATAGGTGACTGCTTAGTTTCGAAGTATGCTTATTATCAATAATTCATAGTTCTTTAAGATTAGAGTATTAATAGATCTCACCTGGACCGCTAGAAACTGTTTAAAACATCTAATAATATACTAAAACTGGTAAATTTAAGAGGATGGTTCAAAAGAATACACAAAAGTATATGCAACGGCTTAGTTTCGTAGTAGGCTTATTATCAATAACCCATAGTTCATTAAGATTAAATAATTAATAGATGTCACCTGGACCGCTTGAAACTGTTTATAACATCTAATAATAAACTAAAATTGGTAAATTTAAGAGGAAGGTTCAAAAGAATTCACAAAAGTATAGGCATCTGCTTAGTTTCGTAGTAGGCTTATTATCAATAACTCATAGTTCTTTAAGATTAGAGAATTAATAGATGACACCTGGACCGCTAGAAACTGTTTAAAACATCGAATAATATACTACAACTTGTAAATTTAAGAGGATGGTTCAAAAGAATACTCAAAAGTATAGGCATCTGTTTAGTTTCGTAGTAGGCTTATTATCAATATCTCATAGTTCACTAAAATTAATGAATCAATAGATGCCACCTGGACCGCTGGAAACTGTTTAAAACATCTAATAATAAACTAAAATTGATAAATTTAAGAGGATAGTTCAAAAGAATACAAAAGTATAGGAAGCTGCTTAGTTTCGAAGTAGGCTTATTATCTATAACTCATAGTTCTTTAAGATTAGAGAATTAATAGATCTCACCCGGACCGCTAGAAACTGTTTAAAACATCTAATAATATACTTAAACTGATAAATTTAAGAGGATGGTTCAAAAGAATACACAAAAGTATAGGTAACGGCTTAGTTTCCTAGTAGGCTTATTATCAATATCTCATAGTTCATCAAGATTAAAGAATTAATAGATGCCACCTGGACCGCTGAAAACTGTTTAAAACATATAATAATAAACTAAAACTGGTAAATTTAAGAGGATAGTTCAAAAGAATACAAAAGTATTGTAAGCTGCTTAGTTTCGTAATAGGCTTATTATCTATAACTCATAGTTCTTTAGGATTAGAGAATTAATAGATGTTACCTGGACCGCTAGAAACTGTTTAAAACATCTAATAATATACTAAAACTGGTAAATTTAAGAGGATGGTTCAAAAGAATACACAAAAGTATAGGTAACGACTTAGTTTCGTAGTAGGCTTATTATCAATAACTCATAGTTCATTAAGATTAAAGAATGAAAAGATGTCACCTGGACCGCCAGAAACTGTTTAAAACATTTAATAATAAACTAAAACTGGCAAATTTAAGAGGATGGTTCAAAAGAATACTCAAAATTATAGGCAGCTACTTAGTTTCGTCATAGGCTTATTATCTATAACTCATAGTTCTTTATGATTAAAGAATTAATAGATGTTACCTGGACCGCTAGAAACTGTTTAAAACATCTAATAATATACTAAAACTGGTAAATTTAAGAGGATAGTTCAAAAGAATGCACAAAAGTATGGGCATCTGCTTAGTTTCGTAGTAGGCTTATTATCAATAACTCATAGTTCTTTAAGATTCGGAAATTAATAGATGTCACCTGGACCCCTAGAAACTATTTAAAACATTTAATAATAAACTAAAACTGGTAAATTTAAGAGGATGGTTCAAAAGAATACACAAAAGTATAGGCAGTTGCTTAATTTCGTAGTATGTATTATCAATATCTCATAGTTCATTAAGATTAATGAATTAATAGATGTCACCTTGACCGTTAGAAACTGTTTAAAACAGCTAATAATAAACTGAAATTGGTAAATTTAAGAGGATGGTTCAAAAGAATACATAAAAGTATAGGCAGCTGCTTAGTTTCGTCATAGGCTTATTATCTATAACTCATAGTTATTTATGATTAGAGAATTAATGGATGTTACCTGGACCGCTAGAAACTGTTTAAAACATCTAATAATATACTAAAACTGGTAAATTTAAGAGGATGGTTCAAAAGAATGCACAAAAGTATGGGCATCTGCTTAGTTTCGTAGTAGGCTTATTATCTATAACTCATAGTTCTTTAATATTAGAGAATTAATAGATGTCACATGGACCGCTAGAAACTGTTTAAAACATCTAATAATATACTAAAACTGGTAAATTTAAGAGGATGGTTCAAAAGAATACACAAAAGTATAGGTAACGACTTAGTTTCGTAGTAGGCTTATTATCAATAACTCATAGTTCATTAAGATTAAAGAATGAAAAGATGTCACCTGGACCGCCAGAAACTGTTTAAAACATTTAATAATAAATTAAAACTGGCAAATTTAAGAGGATGGTTCAAAAGAATACTCAAAATTATAGGCAGCTGCTTAGTTTCGTCATAGGCTAATTATCTATAACTCATAGTTCTTTATGATTAAAGAATTAATAGATGTTACCTGGACCGCTAGAAACTGTTTAAAACATCTAATAATATACTAAAACTGGTAAATTTAAGAGGATAGTTCAAAAGAATGCACAAAAGTATGGGCATCTGCTTAGTTTCGTAGTAGGCTTATTATCTATAACTCATAGTTCTTTAAGATTAGAGAATTAACTGATCTCACCTGGACTGCTAGAAACTGTTTAAAACATCTAATAATATACTAAAACTGGTAAATTTAATAGGATGGTTTTAAAGAATACACAAAAGTATAGGCATCTGCTTAGTTTCGTAGTAGGCTTATTATCTATAACTCATAGTTCTTTAAGATTAGAGAATTAATAGATGTCACCTAGACCGCTAAAAACTGTTTAAAACATCTAATAATATACAAAAACTAGTAAATTAAAGAGAATGCACCAAAAGAATACACAGAAATATATAGGTGACTGCTTAGTTTCGTAGTAGGCTTATTATCAATAACTCATAGTTCATTAAGATTAAAGAATGAAAAGATCTCACCTGGACCGCCAGAAACTGTTTAAAACATTTAATAATAAACTAAAACTGGCAAATTTAAGAGGATGGTTCAAACGAAAACTCAAAATTATAGGCAGCTGCTTAGTTTCGTCATAGGCTTATTATCTATAACTCATAGTTCTTTAAGATTAGAGAATTAATAGATGTCACCTGGACCGCTAGAAACTGTTTAAAACATTTAATAATAAACTAAAACTGGTAAATTTAAGAGGATGGTTCAAAAGAATACACAAAAGTTTAGGCAGCTCCTTAGTTTCGTACTAGGCTTATTATCAATATCTCATAGTTCATTAAGATTAAAGAATTAATAGATGTCACCTTGACCATTAGAAACTGTTTAAAACAGCTAATAATAAACTGAAATTGGTAAATTGAAGAGGATGGTTCAAAAGAATACACAAAAGTATAGGCAGCTGCTTAGTTTCGTCATAGGCTTATTATCTATAACTCATAGTTCTTTATGATTAAAGAATTAATAGATGTTACCTGGACCCTAGAAACTGTTTAAAACATCTAATAATATACTAAAACTGGTAAATTTAAGAGGATGGTTCAAAAGAATGCACAAAAGTATGGGCATCTGCTTAGTTTCGTAGTAGGCTTATTATCTATAACTCATAGTTCTTTAAGATTAGAGAATTAATAGATGTCACATGGACCGCTAGAAACTGTTTAAAACATCTAATAATATACTAAAACTGGTAAATTTAAGAGGATGGTTCAAAAGAATACACAAAAGTATAGGCAGCTGCTTAGTTTCGTAGTATGCTTATTATCTATAACTCATAGTTCTTTAAGATTAGAAAATTAATAGATGTCACCTGGACAGATAGAAACTGTTTAAAAAATCTAATAATATACAAAAACTAGTAAATTTAAGAGGATGCACCAAAAGAATACACAGAAATATATAGGTGACTGCTTAGTTTCGCAGTATGCTTATTATCAATAACTCATAGTTCTTTAAGATTAGAGAATTAATAGATCTCACCTGGACCGCTAGAAACTGTTTAAAACATCTAATAATATACTAAAACTGGTAAATTTAAGAGGATGGTTCAAAAGAATACACAAAAGTATAGGTAACGGCTTAGTTTCGTAGTAGGCTTATTATCAGTAACCCATAGTTCATTAAGATTAAATAATTAATAGATGTCACCTGGACCGCTTGAAACTGTTTATAACATCTAATAATAAACTAAAATTGGTAAATTTAAGAGGATGGTTCAAAAGAATGCACAAAAGTATAGGCATCTGCTTAGTTTCGTAGTAGGCTTATTATCAATAACTCATAGTTCATTAAGATTATGAATTAATAGATGTCACCGGGACCGCTAGAAACTGTTTAAAAAAACATCTAATAATAAACTAAAACTGGTAAATTAAAGAGGATGGTTCAAAAGAATACACAAAAGTCTAGGCAGTTGCTTAATTTCGTAGTATGTATTATCAATATCTCATAGTTCATTAAGATTAATGAATTAATAGATGTCACCTTGACCGTTAGAAACTGTTTAAAACAGCTAATAATAAACTGAAATTGGTAAATTTAAGAGGATGGTTCAAAAGAATACATAAAAGTATAGGAAGCTGCTTAGTTTCGTCATAGGCTTATTATCTATAACTCATAGTTATTTATGATTAGAGAATTAATAGATGTTACCTGGACCGCTAGAAACTGTTTAAAACATCTAATAATATACTAAAACTGGTAAATTTAAGAGGATGGTTCAAAAGAATGCACAAAAGTATGGGCATATGCTTAGTTTCGTAGTAGGCTTATTATCTATAACTCATAGTTCTTTAAGATTAGAGAATTAATAGATGTCACATGGACCGCTAGAAACTGTTTAAAACATCTAATAATATACTAAAACTGGTAAATTTAAGAGGGTCGTTCAAAAGAATACACAAAAGTATAGGTAACGGCTTAGATTCGTAGTAGGCTTATTATCAATAACTCATAGTTCTTTAAGATTCGGAAATTAATAGATGACACATGGACCCCTAGAAACTATTTAAAACATTTAATAATAAACTAAAACTGGTAAATTTAAGAGGATGGTTCAAAAGAATACACAAAAGTATAGGCAGTTGCTTAATTTCGTAGTATGTATTATCAATATCTCATAGTTCATTAAGATTAATGAATTAATAGATGTCACCTTGATCGTTAGAAACTGTTTAAAACAGCTAATAATAAACTGTTTAAAACATCGAATAATATACTAAAACTTGTAAATTTAAGAGGATGGTTCAAAAGAATACACAAAAGTATAGGTAACGGCTTAGTTTCGTAGTAGGCTTATTATCAATAACCCATAGTTCATTAAGATTAAATAATTAATAGATGTCACCTGGACCGCTTGAAACTGTTTATAACATCTAATAATAAACTAAAATTGGTAAATTTAAGAGGAAGGTTCAAAAGAATTCACAAAAGTATAGGCATCTGCTTAGTTTCGTAGTAGGCTTATTATCAATAACTCATAGTTCTTTAAGATTAGAGAATTAATAGATGACACCTGGACCGCTAGAAACTGTTTAAAACATCGAATAATATACTACAACTTGTAAATTTAAGAGGATGGTTCAAAAGAATACTCAAAAGTATAGGCATCTGTTTAGTTTCGTAGTAGGCTTATTATCAATATCTCATAGTTCACTAAAATTAATGAATCAATAGATGCCACCTGGACCGCTGGAAACTGTTTAAAACATCTAATAATAAACTAAAATTGATAAATTTAAGAGGATAGTTCAAAAGAATACAAAAGTATAGGAAGCTGCTTAGTTTCGAAGTAGGCTTATTATCTATAACTCATAGTTCTTTAAGATTAGAGAATTAATAGATCTCACCCGGACCGCTAGAAACTGTTTAAAACATCTAATAATATACTAAAACTGGTAAATTTAAGAGGATGGTTCAAAAGAATACACAAAAGTATAGGTAACGGCTTAGTTTCCTAGTAGGCTTATTATCAATATCTCATAGTTCATCAAGATTAAAGAATTAATAGATGCCACCTGGACCGCTGAAAACTGTTTAAAACATATAATAATAAACTAAAACTGGTAAATTTAAGAGGATAGTTCAAAAGAATACAAAAGTATTGTAAGCTGCTTAGTTTCGTAATAGGCTTATTATCTATAACTCATAGTTCTTTAGGATTAGAGAATTAATAGATGTTACCTGGACCGCTAGAAACTGTTTAAAACATCTAATAATATACTAAAACTGGTAAATTTAAGAGGATGGTTCAAAAGAATACACAAAAGTATAGGTAACGACTTAGTTTCGTAGTAGGCTTATTATCAATAACTCATAGTTCATTAAGATTAAAGAATGAAAAGATGTCACCTGGACCGCCAGAAACTGTTTAAAACATTTAATAATAAACTAAAACTGGCAAATTTAAGAGGATGGTTCAAAAGAATACTCAAAATTATAGGCAGCTACTTAGTTTCGTCATAGGCTTATTATCTATAACTCATAGTTCTTTATGATTAAAGAATTAATAGATGTTACCTGGACCGCTAGAAACTGTTTAAAACATCTAATAATATACTAAAACTGGTAAATTTAAGAGGATAGTTCAAAAGAATGCACAAAAGTATGGGCATCTGCTTAGTTTCGTAGTAGGCTTATTATCAATAACTCATAGTTCTTTAAGATTCGTAAATTAATAGATGTCACCTGGACCCCTAGAAACTATTTAAAACATTTAATAATAAACTAAAACTGGTAAATTTAAGAGGATGGTTCAAAAGAATACACAAAAGTATAGGCAGTTGCTTAATTTCGTAGTATGTATTATCAATATCTCATAGTTCATTAAGATTAATGAATTAATAGATGTCACCTTGACCGTTAGAAACTGTTTAAAACAGCTAATAATAAACAGAAATTGGTAAATTTAAGAGGATGGTTCAAAAGAATACATAAAAGTATAGGCAGCTGCTTAGTTTCGTCATAGGCTTATTATCTATAACTCATAGTTATTTATGATTAGAGAATTAATGGATGTTACCTGGACCGCTAGAAACTGTTTAAAACATCTAATAATATACTAAAACTGGTAAATTTAAGAGGATGGTTCAAAAGAATGCACAAAAGTATGGGCATCTGCTTAGTTTCGTAGTAGGCTTATTATCTATAACTCATAGTTCTTTAATATTAGAGAATTAATAGATGTCACATGGACCGCTAGAAACTGTTTAAAACATCTAATAATATACTAAAACTGGTAAATTTAAGAGGATGGTTCAAAAGAATACACAAAAGTATAGGCAGCTGCTTAGTTTCGTAGTATGCTTATTATCTATAACTCATAGTTCTTGAAGATTAGAAAATTAATAGATGTCACCTGGACAGATAGAAACTGTTTAAAAATCTAATAATATACAAAAACTAGTAAATTTAAGAGGATGCACCAAAAGAATACACAGAAATATATAGGTGACTGCTTAGTTTCGAAGTATGCTTATTATCAATAATTCATAGTTCTTTAAGATTAGAGAATTAATAGATCTCACCTGGACCGCTAGAAACTGTTTAAAACATCTAATAATATACTAAAACTGGTAAATTTAAGAGGATGGTTCAAAAGAATACACAAAAGTATATGTAACGACTTAGTTTCGTAGTAGGCTTATTATCAATAACCCATAGTTCATTAAGATTAAATAATTAATAGATGTCACCTGGACCGCTTGAAACTGTTTATAACATCTAATAATAAACTAAAATTGGTAAATTTAAGAGGAAGGTTCAAAAGAATTCACAAAAGTATAGGCATCTGCTTAGTTTCGTAGTAGGCTTATTATCAATAACTCATAGTTCTTTAAGATTAGAGAATTAATAGATGACACCTGGACCGCTAGAAACTGTTTAAAACATCGAATAATATACTAAAACTTGTAAATTTAAGAGGATGGTTCAAAAGAATACTCAAAAGTATAGGCATCTGTTTAGTTTCGTAGTAGGCTTATTATCAATATCTCATAGTTCACTAAAATTAATGAATCAATAGATGCCACATGGACCGCTGGAAACTGTTTAAAACATCTAATAATAAACTAAAATTGGTAAATTTAAGAGGATAGTTCAAAAGAATACAAAAGTATAGGAAGCTGCTTAGTTTCGAAGTAGGCTTACTATCTATAACTCATAGTTCTTTAAGATTAGAGAATTAATAGAAGTTACCTGGACCGCTAGAAACTGTTTAAAACATCTAATAATATACTAAAACTGGTAAATTTAAGAGGATGGTTCAAAAGAATACACAAAAGTATAGGTAACGACTTAGTTTCCTAGTAGGCTTATTATCAATATCTCATAGTTCATCAAGATTAAAGAATTAATAGATGCCACCTGGACCGCTGAAAACTGTTTAAAATATATAATAATAAACTAAAACTGGTAAATTTAAGAGGATAGTTCAAAAGAATACAAAAGTATAGTAAGCTGCTTAGTTTCGTAATAGGCTTATTATCTATAACTCATAGTTCTTTAAGATTAGAGAATTAATAGAAGTTACCTGGACCGCTAGAAATTGTTTAAAACATCTAATAATATACTAAAACTGGTAAATTTAAGAGGATGGTTCAAAAGAATACACAAAAGTATAGGTAACGACTTAGTTTCGTAGTAGGCTTATTATCAATAACTCATAGTTCATTAAGATTAAAGAATGAAAAGATGTCACCTGGACCGCCAGAAACTGTTTAAAACATTTAATAATAAATTAAAACTGGCAAATTTAAGAGGATGGTTCAAAAGAATACTCAAAATTATAGGCAGCTGCTTAGTTTCGTCATAGGCTAATTATCTATAACTCATAGTTCTTTATGATTAAAGAATTAATAGATGTTACCTGGACCGCTAGAAACTGTTTAAAACATCTAATAATATACTAAAACTGGTAAATTTAAGAGGATAGTTCAAAAGAATGCACAAAAGTATGGGCATCTGCTTAGTTTCGTAGTAGGCTTATTATCTATAACTCATAGTTCTTTAAGATTAGAGAATTAATAGATCTCACCTGGACTGCTAGAAACTGTTTAAAACATCTAATAATATACTAAAACTGGTAAATTTAATAGGATGGTTTTAAAGAATACACAAAAGTATAGGCATCTGCTTAGTTTCGTAGTAGGCTTATTATCTATAACTCATAGTTCTTTAAGATTAGAGAATTAATAGATGTCACCTAGACCGCTAAAAACTGTTTAAAACATCTAATAATATACAAAAACTAGTAAATTAAAGAGAATGCACCAAAAGAATACACAGAAATATATAGGTGACTGCTTAGTTTCGTAGTAGGCTTATTATCAATAACTCATAGTTCATTAAGATTAAAGAATGAAAAGATCTCACCTGGACCGCCAGAAACTGTTTAAAACATTTAATAATAAACTAAAACTGGCAAATTTAAGAGGATGGTTCAAACGAAAACTCAAAATTATAGGCAGCTGCTTAGTTTCGTCATAGGCTTATTATCTATAACTCATAGTTCTTTAAGATTAGAGAATTAATAGATGTCACCTGGACCGCTAGAAACTGTTTAAAACATTTAATAATAAACTAAAACTGGTAAATTTAAGAGGATGGTTCAAAAGAATACACAAAAGTTTAGGCAGCTCCTTAGTTTCGTACTAGGCTTATTATCAATATCTCATAGTTCATTAAGATTAAAGAATTAATAGATGTCACCTTGACCATTAGAAACTGTTTAAAACAGCTAATAATAAACTGAAATTGGTAAATTGAAGAGGATGGTTCAAAAGAATACACAAAAGTATAGGCAGCTGCTTAGTTTCGTCATAGGCTTATTATCTATAACTCATAGTTCTTTATGATTAAAGAATTAATAGATGTTACCTGGACCCTAGAAACTGTTTAAAACATCTAATAATATACTAAAACTGGTAAATTTAAGAGGATGGTTCAAAAGAATGCACAAAAGTATGGGCATCTGCTTAGTTTCGTAGTAGGCTTATTATCTATAACTCATAGTTCTTTAAGATTAGAGAATTAATAGATGTCACATGGACCGCTAGAAACTGTTTAAAACATCTAATAATATACTAAAACTGGTAAATTTAAGAGGATGGTTCAAAAGAATACACAAAAGTATAGGCAGCTGCTTAGTTTCGTAGTATGCTTATTATCTATAACTCATAGTTCTTTAAGATTAGAAAATTAATAGATGTCACCTGGACAGATAGAAACTGTTTAAAAAATCTAATAATATACAAAAACTAGTAAATTTAAGAGGATGCACCAAAAGAATACACAGAAATATATAGGTGACTGCTTAGTTTCGCAGTATGCTTATTATCAATAACTCATAGTTCTTTAAGATTAGAGAATTAATAGATCTCACCTGGACCGCTAGAAACTGTTTAAAACATCTAATAATATACTAAAACTGGTAAATTTAAGAGGATGGTTCAAAAGAATACACAAAAGTATAGGTAACGGCTTAGTTTCGTAGTAGGCTTATTATCAGTAACCCATAGTTCATTAAGATTAAATAATTAATAGATGTCACCTGGACCGCTTGAAACTGTTTATAACATCTAATAATAAACTAAAATTGGTAAATTTAAGAGGATGGTTCAAAAGAATGCACAAAAGTATAGGCATCTGCTTAGTTTCGTAGTAGGCTTATTATCAATAACTCATAGTTCATTAAGATTATGAATTAATAGATGTCACCGGGACCGCTAGAAACTGTTTAAAAAAACATCTAATAATAAACTAAAACTGGTAAATTAAAGAGGATGGTTCAAAAGAATACACAAAAGTCTAGGCAGTTGCTTAATTTCGTAGTATGTATTATCAATATCTCATAGTTCATTAAGATTAATGAATTAATAGATGTCACCTTGACCGTTAGAAACTGTTTAAAACAGCTAATAATAAACTGAAATTGGTAAATTTAAGAGGATGGTTCAAAAGAATACATAAAAGTATAGGAAGCTGCTTAGTTTCGTCATAGGCTTATTATCTATAACTCATAGTTATTTATGATTAGAGAATTAATAGATGTTACCTGGACCGCTAGAAACTGTTTAAAACATCTAATAATATACTAAAACTGGTAAATTTAAGAGGATGGTTCAAAAGAATGCACAAAAGTATGGGCATATGCTTAGTTTCGTAGTAGGCTTATTATCTATAACTCATAGTTCTTTAAGATTAGAGAATTAATAGATGTCACATGGACCGCTAGAAACTGTTTAAAACATCTAATAATATACTAAAACTGGTAAATTTAAGAGGGTCGTTCAAAAGAATACACAAAAGTATAGGTAACGGCTTAGATTCGTAGTAGGCTTATTATCAATAACTCATAGTTCTTTAAGATTCGGAAATTAATAGATGACACATGGACCCCTAGAAACTATTTAAAACATTTAATAATAAACTAAAACTGGTAAATTTAAGAGGATGGTTCAAAAGAATACACAAAAGTATAGGCAGTTGCTTAATTTCGTAGTATGTATTATCAATATCTCATAGTTCATTAAGATTAATGAATTAATAGATGTCACCTTGATCGTTAGAAACTGTTTAAAACAGCTAATAATAAACTGAAATTGGTAAATTTAAGAGGATGGTTCAAAAGAATACATAGAAGTATAGGCAGCTGCTTAGTTTCGTCATAGGCTTATTATCTATAACTCATAGTTATTTATGATTAGAGAATTAATAGATGTTACCTGGACCGCTAGAAACTGTTTAAAACATCTAATAATGTACTAAAACTGGTAAATTTAAGAGGATGGTTCAAAAGAATGCACAAAAGTATGGGCATATGCTTAGTTTCGTAGTAGGCTTATTATCTATAACTCATAGTTCTTTAAGATTAGAGAATTAATAGATGTCACATGGACCGCTAGAAACTGTTTAAAACATCTAATAATATACTAAAACTGGTAAATTTAAGAGGGTGGTTCAAAAGAATACACAAAAGTATAGGTAACGACTTAGTTTCGTAGTAGGCTTATTATCAATAACCCATAGTTCATTAAGATTAAAGAATTAATAGATGTCACCTGGACCGCTTGAAACTGTTTATAACATCTAATAATAAACTAAAATTGGTAAATTTAAGAGGATGGTTCAAAAGAATGCACAAAAGTATAGGCATCTGCTTAGATTCGTAGTAGGCTTATTATCAATAACTCATAGTTCATTAAGATTAAAGAGTTAATAGATGTCACCGGGACCGCTAGAAACTGGTAAATTAAATAGGATGGTTCAAAAGAATACACAAAAGTGTAGGCAACTGCTTAGTTTCGTAGTTGGCTTATTATCTATAACTCATAGTTCTTTAAGATTAGAGAATTAATAGATGACACCTGGACCGCTAGAAACTGTTTAAAACATCGATTAATATACTAAAACTGGTAAATTTAAGAGGTTGGTTCAAAAGAATACTCAAAAGTATAGGCAGCTGTTTAGTTTCGCAGCAGGCTTATTATCAATAACTCATAGTTCTTTAAGATTAGAAAATTAATAGATGTCACCTGGACTGCTAGAAACTGTTTAAACAAACATCTAATAATAAACTTAAACTGATAAATTTAAGAGGATGGTTCAAAAGAAGACACAAAAGTATAGGCAGATGCTTAGTTTCGTAGTAAGCTTATTATCAATAACTCATAGTTCTTTAAGATTAGAGAATTAATAGATGACACCTGGACCGCTAGAAACTGTTTAAAACATCGAATAATATACTAAAACTTGTAAATTTAAGAGGATGGTTCAAAAGAATACACAAAAGTATAGGTAACGGCTTAGTTTCGTAGTAGGCTTATTATCAATAACCCATAGTTCATTAAGATTAAATAATTAATAGATGTCACCTGGACCGCTTGAAACTGTTTATAACATCTAATAATAAACTCAAATTGGTAAATTTAAGAGGAAGGTTCAAAAGAATTCACAAAAGTATAGGCATCTGCTTAGTTTCGTAGTAGGCTTATTATCAATAACTCATAGTTCTTTAAGATTAGAGAATTAATAGATGACACCTGGACCGCTAGAAACTGTTTAAAACATCGAATAATATACTACAACTTGTAAATTTAAGAGGATGGTTCAAAAGAATACTCAAAAGTATAGGCATCTGTTTAGTTTCGTAGTAGGCTTATTATCAATATCTCATAGTTCACTAAAATTAATGAATCAATAGATGCCACCTGGACCGCTGGAAACTGTTTAAAACATCTAATAATAAACTAAAATTGATAAATTTAAGAGGATAGTTCAAAAGAATACAAAAGTATAGGAAGCTGCTTAGTTTCGAAGTAGGCTTATTATCTATAACTCATAGTTCTTTAAGATTAGAGAATTAATAGATCTCACCCGGACCGCTAGAAACTGTTCAAAACATCTAATAATATACTAAAACTGGTAAATTTAAGAGGATGGTTCAAAAGAATACACAAAAGTATAGGTAACGGCTTAGTTTCCTAGTAGGCTTATTATCAATATCTCATAGTTCATCAAGATTAAAGAATTAATAGATGCCACCTGGACCGCTGAAAACTGTTTAAAACGTATAATAATAAACTAAAACTGGTAAATTTAAGAGGATAGTTCAAAAGAATACAAAAGTATAGTAAGCTGCTTAGTTTCGTAATAGGCTTATTATCTATAACTCATAGTTCTTTAAGATTAGAGAATTAATAGATGTTACCTGGACCGCTAGAAACTGTTTAAAACATCTAATAATATACCAAAACTGGTAAATTTAAGAGGATGGTTCAAAAGAATACACAAAAGTATAGGTAACGACTTAGTTTCGTAGTAGGCTTATTATCAATAACTCATAGTTCATTAAGATTAAAGAATGAAAAGATGTCACCTGGACCGCCAGAAACTGTTTAAAACATTTAATAATAAACTAAAACTGGCAAATTTAAGAGGATGGTTCAAAAGAATACTCAAAATTATAGGCAGCTACTTAGTTTCGTCATAGGCTTATTATCTATAACTCATAGTTCTTTATGATTAAAGAATTAATAGATGTTACCTGGACCGCTAGAAACTGTTTAAAACATCTAATAATATACTAAAACTGGTAAATTTAAGAGGATAGTTCAAAAGAATGCACAAAAGTATGGGCATCTGCTTAGTTTCGTAGTAGGCTTATTATCAATAACTCATAGTTCTTTAAGATTCGTAAATTAATAGATGTCACCTGGACCCCTAGAAACTATTTAAAACATTTAATAATAAACTAAAACTGGTAAATTTAAGAGGATGGTTCAAAAGAATACACAAAAGTATAGGCAGTTGCTTAATTTCGTAGTATGTATTATCAATATCTCATAGTTCATTAAGATTAATGAATTAATAGATGTCACCTTGACCGTTAGAAACTGTTTAAAACAGCTAATAATAAACTGAAATTGGTAAATTTAAGAGGATGGTTCAAAAGAATACATAAAAGTATAGGCAGCTGCTTAGTTTCGTCATAGGCTTATTATCTATAACTCATAGTTATTTATGATTAGAGAATTAATGGATGTTACCTGGACCGCTAGAAACTGTTTAAAACATCTAATAATATACTAAAACTGGTAAATTTAAGAGGATGGTTCAAAAGAATGCACAAAAGTATGGGCATATGCTTAGTTTCGTAGTAGGCTTATTATCTATAACTCAGAGTTCTTTAAGATTAGAGATTTAATAGATGTCACATGGACCACTAGAAACTGTTTAAAACATCTAATAATATACTAAAACTGGTAAATTTAAGAGGGTGGTTCAAAAGAATACACAAAAGTATAGGTAACGACTTAGTTTCGTAGTAGGCTTATTATCAATAACACATAGTTCATTAAGATTAAAGAATTAATAGATGTCACCTGGACCGCTTGAAACTGTTTATAACATCTAATAATAAACTAAAATTGGTAAATTCAAGAGGATGGTTCAAAAGAATGCACAAAAGTATAGGCATCTGCTTAGATTCGTAGTAGGTTTATTATCAATAACTCATAGTTCATTAAGATTAAAGAGTTAATATATGTCACCGGGACCGCTAGAAACTGGTAAATTAAAGAGGATGGTTCAAAAGAATACACAAAAGTTTAGGCAACTGCTTAGTTTCGTAGTTGGCTTATTATCTATAACTCATAGTTCTTTAAGATTAGAGAATTAATAGATGACACCTGGACCGCTAGAAACTGTTAAAAACATCGAATAATATACTAAAACTGGTAAATTTAAGAGGTTGGTTCAAAAGAATACTCAAAAGTATAGGCAGCTATTTAGTTTCGCAGCAGGCTTATTATCAATAACTCATAGTTCTTTAAGATTAGAAAATTAATAGATGTCACCTGGACTGCTAGAAACTGTTTAAACAAACATCTAATAATAAACTTAAACTGATAAATTTAAGAGGATGGTTCAAAAGAATACACAAAAGTATAGGCAGATGCTTAGTTTCGTAGTAGGCTTATTATCAATAACTCATAGTTCTTTAAGATTAGAGAATTAATAGATGACACCCGGACCGCTAGAAACTGTTTAAAACATCGAATAATATACTAAAACTTGTAAATTTAAGAGGATGGTTCAAAAGAATACACAAAAGTATAGGTAACGGCTTAGTTTCCTAGTAGGCTTATTATCAATATCTCATAGTTCATCAAGATTAAAGAATTAATAGATGCCACCTGGACCGCTGAAAACTGTTTAAAACATATAATAATAAACTAAAACTGGTAAATTTAAGAGGATAGTTCAAAAGAATACAAAAGTATAGTAAGCTGCTTAGTTTCGTAATAGGCTTATTATCTATAACTCATAGATCTTTAAGATTAGAGAATTAATAGATGTTACCTGGACCGCTAGAAACTGTTTAAAACATCTAATAATATACTAAAACTGGTAAATTTAAGAGGATGGTTCAAAACAATACACAAAAGTATAGGTAACGACTTAGTTTCGTAGTAGGCTTATTATCAATAACTCATAGTTCATTAAGATTAAAGAATGAAAAGATGTCACCTGGACCGCCAGAAACTGTTTAAAACATTTAATAATAAACTAAAACTGGCAAATTTAAGAGGATGGTTCAAAATAATACTCAAAATTATACGCAGCTGCTTAGTTTCGTCAAAGGCTTATTATCTATAACTCATAGTTCTTTATGATTAAATAATTAATAGATGTTACCTGGACCGCTAGAAACTGTTTAAAACATCTAATAATATACTAAAACTGGTAAATTTAAGAGGATAGTTCAAAAGAATGCACAAAAGTATGGGCATCCGCTTAGTTTCGTAGTAGGCTTATTATCTATAACTCATAGTTCTTTAAGATTAGAGAATTAATAGATGTCACATGGACCGCTAGAAACTGTTTAAAACATCTAATAATATACTAAAACTGGTAAATTTAAGAGGATGGTTTTAAAGAATACACAAAAATATAGGCATCTGCTTAGTTTCGTAGTAGGCTTATTATCTATAACTCATAGTTCTTTAAGATTAGAGAATTAATAGATGTCACCTAGACCGCTAAAAACTGTTTAAAACATCTAATAATATACAAAAACTAGTAAATTAAAGAGAATGCACCAAAAGAATACACAGAAATATATAGGTGACTGCTTAGTTTCGTAGTATGCTTATTATCAATAACTCATAGTTCTTTAAGATTAGAGAATTAATAGATGTTACCTGGACCGCTAGAAACTGTTTAAAACATTTAATAATAAACTCAAACTGGTAAATTTAAGAGGATGGTTCAAAAGAATACACAAAAGTTTAGGCAGCTCCTTAGTTTCGTAGTAGGCTTATTATCAATATCTCATAGTTCATTAAGATTAAAGAATTAATAGATGTTACCTGGACCGCTAGAAACTGTTTAAAACATCTAATAATATACTAAAACTGGTAAATTTAAGAGGATGGTTCAAAAGAATGCACAAAAGTATGGGGATCTGCTTAGTTTCGTAGTAGGCTTATTATCTATAACTCATAGTTCTTTAAGATTAGAGAATTAATAGATGTCACATGGACCGCTAGAAACTGTTTAAAACATCTAATAATATACTAAAACTTGTAAATTTAAGAGGATGGTTCAAAAGAATACACAAAAGTATAGGCAGCCGCTTAGTTTCGTAGTATGCTTATTATCTATAACTCATAGTTCTTTAAGATTAGAAAATTAATAGATGTCACCTGGACAGATAGAAACTGTTTAAAAAATATAATAATATACATAAACTAGTAAATTTAAGAGGATGCACCAAAAGAATACACAGAAATATATAGGTGACTGCTTAGTTTCGCAGTATGCTTATTATCAATAACTCATAGTTCTTTAAGATTAGAGAATTAATAGATCTCACCTGGACCGCTAGAAACTGTTTAAAACATCTAATAATATACTAAAACTGGTAAATTTAAGAGGATGGTTCAAAAGAATACACAAAAGTATAGGTAACGGCTTAGTTTCGTAGTAGGCTTATTATCAGTAACCCATAGTTCATTAAGATTAAATAATTAATAGATGTCACCTGGACCGCTTGAAACTGTTTATAAAATCTAATAATAAACTAAAATTGGTAAATTTAAGAGGATGGTTCAAAATAATGCACAAAAGTATAGGCATCTGCTTAGTTTCGTAGTAGGCTTATTATCAATAACTCATAGTTCATTAAGATTAAGAATTAATAGATGTCACTGGGACCGCTAGAAACTGTTTAAAAAAACATCTAATAATAAACTAAAACTGGTAAATTAAAGAGGATGGTTCAAAATAATACACAAAAGTATAGACAGCTGCTTAGTTTCGCAGCAGGCTTATTATCAATAACTCATAGTTCTTTAAGATTAGAAAATTAATAGATGTCACCTGGACCGCTAGAAACTGTTTAAACAAACAACTAATAATAAACTTAAACTGATAAATTTAAGAGGATGGTTCAAAAGAATACACAAAAGTATAGGCAGATGCTTAGTTTCGTAATAGGCTTATTATCAATAACTCCTAGTTCTTTAAGATTAAGAAATTAATAGATGTCACCTGGACCGCTAGAAACTGTTTAAAATATTTAATAATAAACTAAAATTGGTAAATTTAAGAGGATGGTTCAAAAGAATACACAAAATTATAGACAACTGCTTAGTTTCGTAGTATGCTTATTATCTACAACTCATAGTTCTTTAAAATTAGAGAATTAATAGATGTCACCTGCACAGATAGAAACTGTTTAAAACATCTAATAATATAAAAAAACTAGTAAATTTAAGAGGATGCACCAAAAGAATACACATAAATATATAGGTGACTGCTTAGTTTCGCAGTATGCTTATTATCAATAACTCATAGTTCTTTAAGATTAGAGAATTAATAGATCTCACCTGGACCGCTAGAAACTTTTTAAAACATTTAATAATTAACTAAAACTGCTGAATTTAAGAGGATGGTTCAAAAGAATACACAAAAGTATAGGCAACTGCTTAGTTTCGTAGTTGGCTTATTATCTATAACTCATAGTTCTTTAAGATAAGAGAATTAATAGATGACACCTGGACCGCTAGAAACTGTTTAAAACATCGAATAATATACTAAAACTGGTAAATTTAAGAGGTTGGTTCAAAAGAATACTCAAAAGTATAGGCAGTTGTTTAGTTTCGCAGCAGGCTTATTATCAATAACTCATAGTTCTTTAAGATTAGAAAATTAATAGATGTCACCTGGACTGCTAGAAACTGTTTAAAAAAATATCTAATAATAAACTTAAACTGATAAATTTAAGAGGATGGTTCAAAAGAATACACAAAAGTATAGGTAGATGCTTAGATTCGTAGTAGGCTTATTATCAATAACTCATAGTTCTTTAAGATTAGAGAATTAATAGATCTCACCCGGACCGCTAGAAACTGTTTAAAACATCTAATAATATACTAAAACTGGTAAATTTAAGAGGATGGTTCAAAAGAATGCACAAAAGTATGGGCATCTGCTTAGTTTCGTAGTAGGCTTATTATCTATAACTCATAGTTCTTTAAGATAGAGAATTAATAGATGTCACATGGACCGCTAGAAACTGTTTAAAACATCTAATAATATACTAAAACTGGTAAATTTAAGAGGATGGTTCAAAAAAATACACAAAAGTATAGGTAACGGCTTAGATTCGTAGTAGGCTTATTATCAATAACTCATAGTTCTTTAAGATTCGGAAATTAATAGATGTCACCTGGACCCCTAGAAACTATTTAAAACATTTAATAATAAACTAAAACTGGTAAATTTAAGAGGATGGTTCAAAAGAATACACAAAAGTATAGGCAGTTGCTTAATTTCGTAGTATGCTTATTATCAATATCTCATAGTTCATTAAGATTAATGAATTAATAGATGTCACCTTGACCGTTAGAAACTGTTTAAAACAGCTAATAATAAACTGAAATTGGTAAATTTAAGAGGATGGTTCAAAAGAATACATAAAAGTATAGGCAGCTGCTTAGTTTCGTCATAGGCTTATTATCTAAAACTCATAGTTATTTAAGATTAGAGAATTAATAGATGTTACCTGGACCGCTAGAAACTGTTTAAAACATCTAATAATATACTAAAACTGGTAAATTTAAGAGGATGGTTCAAAAGAATGCACAAAAGTATGGGCATATGCTTAGTTTCGTAGTAGGCTTATTATCTATAACTCATAGTTCTTTAAGATTAGAGAATTAATAGATGTCACATGGACCGCTAGAAACTGTTTATAACATCTAATAATAAACTAAAATTGGTAAATTTAAGAGGATGGTTCAAAAGAATGCACAAAAGTATAGGCATCTGCTTAGATTCGTAGTAGGCTTATTATCAATAACTCATAGTTCATTAAGATTAAAGAGTTAATAGATGTCACCGGGACCGCTAGAAACTGTTTAGAAAAACATCTAATAATAAACTAAAACTGGTAAATTAAATAGGATGGTTCAAAAGAATACACAAAAGTATAGGCAGCTGCTTAGTTTCGTACTATGCTTATTATCTATAACTCATAGTTCTTTAAGATTAGAAAATTAATAGATGTCACCTGGACAGATAGAAACTGTTTAAAAAATCTAATAATATACATAAACTAGTAAATTTAAGAGGATGCACCAAAAGAATACACAGAAATATATAGGTGACTGCTTAGTTTCGCAGTATGCTTATTATCAATAACTCATAGTTCTTTAAGATTAGAGAATTAATAGATCTCACCTGGACCGCTAGAAACTGTTTAAAACATCTAATAATATACTAAAACTGGTAAATTTAAGAGGATGGTTCAAAAGAATACACAAAAGTATAGGTAACGGCTTAGTTTCGTAGTAGGCTTATTATCATTAACCCATAGTTCATTAAGATTAAATAATTAATAGATGTCACCTGGACCGCTTGAAACTGTTTATAAAATCTAATAATAAACTAAAATTGGTAAATTTAAGAGGATGGTTCAAAAGAATGCACAAAAGTATAGGCATCTGCTTAGTTTCGTAGTAGGCTTATTATCAATAACTCATAGTTCATTAAGATTAAGAATTAATAGATGTCACTGGGACCGCTAGAAACTGTTTAAAAAAACATCTAATAATAAACTAAAACTGGTAAATTAAAGAGGATGGTTCAAAATAATACACAAAAGTATAGGCAGCTGCTTAGTTTCGCAGCAGGCTTATTATCAATAACTCATAGTTCTTTAAGATTAGAAAATTAATAGATGTCACCTGGACCGCTAGAAACTGTTTAAACAAACAACTAATAATAAACTTAAACTGATAAATTTAAGAGGATGGTTCAAAAGAATACACAAAAGTATAGGCAGATGCTTAGTTTCGTAATAGGCTTATTATCAATAACTCGTAGTTCTTTAAGATTAAGAAATTAATAGATGTCACCTGGACCGCTAGAAACTGTTTAAAATATTTATAAAAAACTAAAATTGGTAAATTTAAGAGGATGGTTCAAAAGAATACAGAAAATTATAGACAACTGCTTAGTTTCGTAGTATGCTTATTATCTATATCTCATAGTTCTTTAAAATTAGAGAATTAATAGATGTCACCTACACAGATAGAAACTGTTTAAAACATCTAATAATATAAAAAAACTAGTAAATTTAAGAGGATGCACCAAAAGAATACACATAAATATATAGGTGACTGCTTAGTTTCGCAGTATGCTTATTATCAATAACTCATAGTTATTTAAGATTAGAGAATTAATAGATCTCACCTGGACCGCTAGAAACTTTTTAAAACATTTAATAATTAACTAAAACTGCTGAATTTAAGAGGATGGTTCAAAATAATACACAAAAGTATAGGCAACTGCTTAGTTTCGTAGTTGGCTTATTATCTATAACTCATAGTTCTTTAAGATAAGAGAATTAATAGATGACACCTGGACCGCTAGAAACTGTTTAAAACATCGAATAATATACTAAAACTGGTAAATTTAAGAGGTTGGTTCAAAAGAATACTCAAAAGTATAGGCAGTTGTTTAGTTTCGCAGCAGGCTTATTATCAATAACTCATAGTTCTTTAAGATTAGAAAATTAATAGATGTTACCTGGACTGCTAGAAACTGTTTAAAAAAATATCTAATAATAAACTTAAACTGATAAATTTAAGAGGATGGTTCAAAAGAATACACAAAAGTATAGGTAGATGCTTAGATTCGTAGTAGGCTTATTATCAATAACTCATAGTTCTTTAAGATTAGAGAATTAATAGATCTCACCCGGACCGCTAGAAACTGTTTAAAACATCTAATAATATACTAAAACAGGTAAATTTAAGAGGATGGTTCAAAAGAATGCACAAAAGTATGGGCATCTGCTTAGTTTCGTAGTAGGCTTATTATCTATAACTCATAGTTCTTTAAGATAGAGAATTAATAGATGTCACATGGACCGCTAGAAACTGTTTAAAACATCTAATAATATACTAAAACTGGTAAATTTAAGAGGATGGTTCAAAAAAATACACAAAAGTATAGGTAACGGCTTAGATTCGTAGTAGGCTTATTATCAATAACTCATAGTTCTTTAAGATTCGGAAATTAATAGATATCACCTGGACCCCTAGAAACTATTTAAAACATTTAATAATAAACTAAAACTGGTAAATTTAAGAGGATGGTTCAAAAGAATACACAAAAGTATAGGCAGTTGCTTAATTTCGTAGTATGCTTATTATCAATATCTCATAGTTCATTAAGATTAATGAATTAATAGATGTCACATTGACCGTTAGAAACTGTTTAAAACAGCTAATAATAAACTGAAATTGGTAAATTTAAGAGGATGGTTCAAAAGAATACATAAAAGTATAGGCAGCTGCTTAGTTTCGTCATAGGCTTATTATCTAAAACTCATAGTTATTTAAGATTAGAGAATTAATAGATGTTACCTGGACCGCTAGAAACTGTTTAAAACATCTAATAATATACTAAAACTGGTAAATTTAAGAGGATGGTTCAAAAGAATGCACAAAAGTATGGGCATATGCTTAGTTTCGTAGTAGGCTTATTATCTATAACTCATAGTTCTTTAAGATTAGAGAATTAATAGATGTCACATGGACCGCTAGAAACTGTTTAAAACATCTAATAATATACTAAAACTGGTAAATTTAAGAGGGTGGTTCAAAAGAATACACAAAAGTATAGGTAACAGCTTAGTTTCGTAGTAGGCTTATTATCAATAACCCATAGTTCATTAAGATTAAAGAATTAATAGATGTCAGCTGGACCGCTTGAAACTGTTTATAACATCTAATAATAAACTAAAATTGGTAAATTTAAGAGGATGGTTCAAAAGAATGCACAAAAGTATAGGCATCTGCTTAGATTCGTAGTAGGCTTATTATCAATAACTCATAGTTCATTAAGATTAAAGAGTTAATAGATGTCACCGGGACCGCTAGAAACTGTTTAAAAAAACATCTAATAATAAACTAAAACTGGTAAATTAAATAGGATGGTTCAAAAGAATACACAAAAGTATAGGCAGCTGCTTAGTTTCGCAGCAGGCTTATTATCAATAACTCATAGTTCTTTAAGATTAGAAAATTAATAGATGTCACCTGGACAGCTAGAAACTGTTTAAACAAACATCTAATAATAAACTTAAACTGATAAATTTAAGAGGATGGTTCAAAAGAATACACAAAAGTATAGGCAGATGCTTAGTTTCGTAGTAGGCTTATTATCAATAACTCGTAGTTCTTTAAGATTAAGAAATTAATAGATGTCACCTGGACCGCTAGAAACTGTATAAAATATTTAATAATAAACTGAAATTGGTAAATTTAAGAGAATGGTTCAAAAGAATACACAAAAGTATAGGCAGCTGCTTAGTTTTGTCATAGGCTTATTATCTATAACTCATAGTTCTTTAAGATTACAAAATTAATAGATGTCACCGGGACCGCTAGAAACTGTTTAAAAAAACATCTAATAATAAACTAAAACTGGTAAATTAAATAGGATGGTTCAAAAGAATACACAAAAGTATAGGCAGCTGCTTAGTTTCGCAGCAGGCTTATTATCAATAACTCATAGTTCTTTAAGATTAGAAAATTAATAGATGTCACCTGGACATCTAGAAACTGTTTAAACAAACATCTAATAATAAACTTAAACTGATAAATTTAAGAGGATGGTTCAAAAGAATACACAAAAGTATAGCCAGATGCTTAGTTTCGTAGTAGGCTTATTATCAATAACTCGTAGTTCTTTAAGATTAAGAAATTAATAGATGTCACCTGGACCGCTAAAAACTGTTTAAAATATTTAATAATAAACTGAAATTGGTAAATTTAAGAGTATGGTTCAAAAGAATACACAAAAGTATTGGCAGCTGCTTAGTTTCGTAGTATGCTTATTATCTATAACTCATAGTTCTTTAAGATTAGAGAATTAATAGATGTCACCTGGACAGATAGAAACTGTTTAAAACATCTAATAATATACAAAAACTAGTAAATTTAACTGCATGCACCAAAAGAATGCACAGAAATATATAGGTGACTGCTTAGTTTCGTAGTATGCTTATTATCAATAACTCATAGTTCTTTAAGATTAGAGAATTAATAGATCTCACCCGGACCGCTAGAAACTGTTTCAAACATTTAATAATAAACTCAAACTGGTAAATTTAAGAGGATGGTTCAAAAGAATACACAAAAGTTTAGGCAGCTCCTTAGTTTCGTAGTAGGCTTATTATCAATATCTCATAGTTCATTAAGATTAAAGAATTAATAGATGTCACCTTGACCGTTAGAAACTGTTTAAAAAAGCTAATAATAAACTGAAATTGGTATATTTAAGAGAATGGTTCAAAAGAATACACAAAAGTATAGGCAGCTGCTTAGTTTCGTCATAGGCTTATTATCTATAACTCATAGTTCTTTAAGATTAGAAAATTAATAGATGTCACCTGGACTGCTAGAAACTGTTTAAACAAACATCTAATAATAAACTTAAACTGATAAATTTAAGAGGATGGTTCAAAAGAATACACAAAAGTATGGGCATCTGCTTAGTTTCGTAGTAGGCTTATTATCTATAACTCATAGTTTTTTAAGATTAGAGAATTAATAGATGTCACATGGACCGCTAGAAACTGTTTAAAACATCTAATAATATACTAAAACTGGTAAATTTAAGAGGATGGTTCAAAAGAATACACAAAAGTATAGGTAACGGCTTAGTTTCGTAGTAGGCTTATTATCAATAACCCATAGTTCATTAAGATTAAAGAATTAATAGATGTCACCTGGACCGCTAGAAACTGTTTAAAATATTTAATAATAAACTGAAATTGGTAAATTTAAGAGTATGGTTCAAAAGAATACACAAAAGTATTGGCAGCTGCTTAGTTTCGTAATATGCTTATTATCTATAACTCATAGTTCTTTAAGATTAGAGAATTAATAGATGTCACCTGGACAGATAGAAACTGTTTAAAACATCTAATAATATACAAAAACTAGTAAATTTAACTGCATGCACCAAAAGAATGCACAGAAATATATAGGTGACTGCTTAGTTTCGTAGTATGCTTATTATCAATAACTCATAGTTCTTTAAGATTAGAGAATCAATAGATCTCACCCGGACCGCTAGAAACTGTTTCAAACATTTAATAATAAACTCAAACTGGTAAATTTAAGAGGATGGTTCAAAAGAATACACAAAAGTTTAGGTAGCTCCTTAGTTTCGTCGTAGGCTTATTATCAATATCTCATAGTTCATTAAGATTAAAGAATTAATAGATGTCACCTGGACCGCTTGAAACTGTTTATAACATCTAATAATAAACTAAAATTGGTAAATTTAAGAGGATGGTTCAAAAGAATGCACAAAAGTATAGGCATCTACTTAGTTTCGTAGTAGGCTTATTATCAATAACTCGTAGTTCATAGAATTAATAGATGTCACCGGGACCGCTAGAAACTGTTTAAAAAAACATCTAATAATAAACTAAAACTGGTAAATTAAAGAGGATGGTTCAAAAGAATACACAAAAGTATAGGCAGCTGCTTAGTTTCGCAGCAGGCTTATTATCAATAACTCATAGTTCTTTAAGATTAGAAATTTAATAGATGTCACCTGGACTGATAGAAACTGTTTAAACAAACATCTAATAATAAACTTAAACTGATAAATTTAAGTGGATGGTTCAAAAGAATACACAAAAGTATAGGCAGATGCTTAGGTTCGTAGTAGGCTTATTATCAATAACTCGTAGTTCTTTAAGATTAAGAAATTAATAGATGTCACCTGGACCGCTAGAAACTGTTTAAAATATTTAAAAATAAACTAAAATTGGTAAATTTAAGAGTATGGTTCAAAAGAATACACAAAAGTATTGGCAGCTGCTTAGTTTCGTAGTATGCTTATTATCTATAACTCATAGTTCTTTAAGATTAGAGAATTAATAGATGTCACCTGGACAGATAGAAACTGTTTAAAACATCTAATAATATACAAAAACTAGTAAATTTAACTGCATGCACCAAAAGAATGCACAGAAATATATAGGTGACTGCTTAGTTTCGTAGTATGCTTATTATCAATAACTCATAGTTCTTTAAGATTAGAGAATTAATAGATCTCACCCGGACCGCTAGAAACTGTTTCAAACATTTAATAATAAACTCAAACTGGTAAATTTAAGAGGATGGTTCAAAAGAATACACAAAAGTTTAGGCAGCTCCTTAGTTTCGTAGTAGGCTTATTATCAATATCTCATAGTTCATTAAGATTAAAGAATTAATAGATGTCACCTTGACCGTTAGAAACTGTTTAAAAAAGCTAATAATAAACTGAAATTGGTAAATTTAAGAGGATGGTTCAAAAGAATACACAAAAGTATAGGCAGCTGCTTAGTTTCGTCATAGGCTTATTATCTATAACTCATAGTTCTTTAAGATTAGAAAATTAATAGATGTCACCTGGACTGCTAGAAACTGTTTAAACAAACATCTAATAATAAACTTAAACTGATAAATTTAAGAGGATGGTTCAAAAGAATACACAAAAGTATGGGCATCTGCTTAGTTTCGTAGTAGGCTTATTATCTATAACTCATAGTTTTTTAAGATTAGAGAATTAATAGATGTCACATGGACCGCTAAAAACTGTTTAAAACATCTAATAATATACTAAAACTGGTAAATTTAAGAGGATGGTTCAAAAGAATACACAAAAGTATAGGTAACGGCTTAGTTTCGTAGTAGGCTTATTATCAATAACCCATAGTTCATTAAGATTAAAGAATTAATAGATGTCACCTGGACCGCTTGAAACTGTTTATAACATCTAATAATAAACTAAAATTGGTAAATTTAAGAGGATGGTTCAAAAGAATGCACAAACGTATAGGCAGCTCCTTAGTTTCGTAGTAGGCTTATTATCAATATCTCATAGTTCATTAAGATTAAAGAATTAATAGATGTCACCTGGACCGCTTGAAACTGTTTATAACATCTAATAATAAACTAAAATTGGTAAATTTAAGAGGATGGTTCTAAAGAATGCACAAACGTATAGGCAGCTCCTTAGTTTCGTAGTGGGCTTATTATCAATATCTCATAGTTCATTAAGATTAAAGAATTAATAGATGTCACCTTGACCGTTAGAAACTGTTTAAAACAGTTAATAATAAACTAAAACTGGTAAATTAAATAGGATGGTTCAAAAGAATACACAAAAGTATAGGCAGCTGCTTAGTTTCGCAGCAGGCTTATTATCAATAACTCATAGTTCTTTAAGATTAGAAAATTAATAGATGTCACCTGGACTGCTAGAAACTGTTTAAACAAACATCTAATAATAAACTTAAACTGATAAATTTAAGAGGATTGTTCAAAAGAATACACAAAAGTATAGGAAGATGCTTAGTTTCGTAGTAGGCTTATTACCAATAACTCGTAGTTCTTTAAGATTAAGAAATTAATAGATGTCAGCTGGACCGCTAGAAACTGTTTAAAATATTTAATAATAAACTAAAATTGGTAAATTTAAGAGTATGGTTCAAAAGAATACACAAAAGTATAGGCAGCTGCTTAGTTTCGTAGTATGCTTATTATCTATAACTCATAGTTCTTTAAGATTAGAGAATTAATAGATGTCACCTGGACAGATAGAAACTTTTTAAAACATCTAATAATATACAAAAACTAGTAAATTTAACTGCATGCACCTAAAGAATGCACAGAAATATATAGGTGACTGCTTAGTTTCGTAGTATGCTTATTATCAATAACTCATAGTTCTTTAAGATTAGAAAATTAATAGATCTCACCCGGACCGCTAGAAACTGTTTCAAACATTTAATAATAAACTCAAACTGGTAAATTTAAGAGGATGGTTCAAAAGAATACACAAAAGTTTAGGTAGCTCCTTAGTTTCGTAGTAGGCTTATTATCAATATCTCATAGTTCATTAAGATTAAAGAATTAATAGATGTCACCTTGACCGTTAGAAACTGTTTAAAACAGCTAATAATAAACTGAAATTGGTAAATTTAAGAGGATGGTTCAAAAGAATACACAAAAGTATAGGCAGCTGCTTAGTTTCGTCATAGGCTTATTATCTATAACTCATAGTTCTTTATGATTAGAGAAGTAATAGATGTTACCTGGACCGCTAGAAACTGTTTAAAACATCTTATAATATACTAAAACTGGTAAATTTAAGAGGATGGTTCAAAAAAATGCACAAAAGTATGGGCATCCGCTTAGTTTCGTAGTAGGCTTATTATCTATAACTCATAGTTCTTTAAGATTAGAGAATTAATAGATGTCACATGGACCGCTAGAAACTGTTTAAAACATCTAATAATATACTAAAACTGGTAAATTTAAGAGGATGGTTCAAAAGAATACACAAAAGTATAGGTAACGGCTTAGTTTCGTAGTAGGCTTATTATCAATAACCCATAGTTCATTAAGATTAAAGAATTAATAGATGTCACCTGGACCGCTTGAAACTGTTTATAACATCTAATAATAAACTAAAATTGGTAAATTTAAGAGGATGGTTCAAAAGAATGCACAAAAGTATAGGCATCTGCTTAGTTTCGTAGTAGGCTTATTATCAATAACTCATAGTTTATTAAGATTAAAGAATTAATAGATGTCACCGTGACCGCTAGAAACTGTTTAAAAAAACATCTAATAATAAACTAAAACTGGTAAATTAAAGAGGATGGTTCAAAATAATACACAAAAGTATAGGCAGCTGCTTAGTTTCACAGCACGCTTATTATCAATAACTCATAGTTCTTTAAGATTAGAAAATTAATAGATGTTACCTAGACCGCTAGAAACTGTTTAAAAAAAATCTAATAATAAACTTAAACTGATAAATTAAGAGGATGGTTCAAAAGAATACACAAAAGTATAGGCAGTTGCTTAATTTCGTAGTATGCTTATTATCAATATCTCATAGTTCATTAAGATTAAAGAATTAATAGATGTCACCTTGACCGTTAGAAACTGTTTAAAACAGCTAATAATAAACTGAAATTGGTAAATTTAAGAGGATGGTTCAAAATAATACACAAAAGTATAGGCAGCTGCTTAGTTTCGTCAGAGGCTTATTATCTATAACTCATAGTTCTTTATGATTAGAGAATTAATTAATATTACCTGGACCGCTAGAAACTGTTTAAAACATCTAATAATATACTAAAACTGGTAAATTTAAGAGGATGGTTCAAAAGAATGCACAAAAGTATGGGCATTTGCTTAGTTTCGTAGTAGGCTTATTATCTATAACTCATAGTTCTTTAACATTAGAGAATTAATAGATGTCACCTGGACAGATAGAAACTGTTTAAAACATCTAATAATATACAAAAACTAGTAAATTTAACTGCATGCACCAAAAGAATGCACAGAAATATATAGGTGACTGCTTAGTTTCGTAGTATGTTTATTATCAATAACTCACAGTTCTTTTAGATTAGAGAATTAATAGATCTCACCGGGACCGCTAGAAACTGTTTCAAACATTTAATAATAAACTCAAACTGGTAAATTTAAGAGGATGGTTCAAAAGAATACACAAAAGTTTAGGTAGCTCCTTAGTTTCGTAGTAGGCTTATTATCAATATCTCATAGTTCATTAAGATTAAAGAATTAATAGATGTCACCTTGACCATTAGAAACTGTTTAAAACAGCTAATGATAAACTGAAATTGGTAAATTTAAGAGGATGGTTCAAAAGAATACACAAAAGTATAGGCAGCTGCTTAGTTTCGTCATATGCTTATTATCTATAACTCATAGTTATTTATGATTAGAGAATTAATAGATGTTACCTGGACCGCTTGAAACTGTTTAAAACATCTAATAATATACTAAAACTGGTAAATTTAAGAGGATGGTTCAAAAAAATGCACAAAAGTATGGGCATCTGCTTAGTTTCGTAGTAGGCTTATTATCTATAACTCATAGTTCTTTAAGATTAGAGAATTAATAGATGTCACATGGACCGCTAGAAACTGTTTAAACATCTAATAATATACTAAAACTGGTAAATTTAATAGGATGGTTCAAAAGATTACACAAAAGTATAGGTAACGGCTTAGTTTCGTAGTAGGTTTATTATCAATAACCCATAGTTCATTAAGATTAGAGAATTAATAGATCTCACCCGGACCGCTAGAAACTGTTTCAAACATTTAATAATAAACTCAAACTGGTAAATTTAAGAGGATGGTTCAAAAGAATGCACAAAAGTATAGGCATCTGCTTAGTTTCGTAGTAGGCTTATTATCAATAACTCATAGTTTATTAAGATTAAAGAATTAATAGATGTCACCGGGACCGCTAGAAACTGTTTAAAAAAACATCTAATAATAAACTAAAACTGGTAAATTAAAGAGGATGGTTCAAAATAATACACAAAAGTATAGGCAGCTGCTTTGTTTCGCAGCACGCTTATTATCAATAACTCATAGTTCTTTAAGATTAGATAATTAATAGATGTTACCTGGACCGCTAGAAACTGTTTAAAAAAAAATCTAATAATAAACTTAAACTGATAAATTTAAGAGGATGGTTCAAAAGAATACACAAAAGTATAGGCAGATGCTTAGATTCGTAGTAGGCTTATTATCAATAACTCATAGTTTTTTAAGATTCGGAAATTAATAGATGTCACCTGGACCCCTAGAAACTATTTAAAACATTTAATAATAAACTAAAACTGGTAAATTTAAGAGGATGGTTCAAAAGAATACACAAAAGTATAGGCAGTTGCTTAATTTCGTAGTATGTATTATCAATATCTCATAGTTCATTAAGATTAATGAATTAATAGATGTCACCTTGACCGTTAGAAACTGTTTAAAACAGCTAATAATAAACTGAAATTGGTAAATTTAAGAGGATGGTTCAAAAGAATACATAAAAGTATAGGCAGCTGCTTAGTTTCGTCATAGGCTTATTATCTATAACTCATAGTTATTTATGATTAGAGAATTAATGGATGTTACCTGGACCGCTAGAAACTGTTTAAAACATCTAATAATATACTAAAACTGGTAAATTTAAGAGGATGGTTCAAAAGAATGCACAAAAGTATGGGCATCTGCTTAGTTTCGTAGTAGGCTTATTATCTATAACTCATAGTTCTTTAATATTAGAGAATTAATAGATGTCACATGGACCGCTAGAAACTGTTTAAAACATCTAATAATATACTAAAACTGGTAAATTTAAGAGGATGGTTCAAAAGAATACACAAAAGTATAGGCAGCTGCTTAGTTTCGTAGTATGCTTATTATCTATAACTCATAGTTCTTGAAGATTAGAAAATTAATAGATGTCACCTGGACAGATAGAAACTGTTTAAAAAATCTAATAATATACAAAAACTAGTAAATTTAAGAGGATGCACCAAAAGAATACACAGAAATATATAGGTGACTGCTTAGTTTCGCAGTATGCTTATTATCAATAACTCATAGTTCTTTAAGATTAGAGAATTAATAGATCTCACCTGGACCGCTAGAAACTGTTTAAAACATCTAATAATATACTAAAACTGGTAAATTTAAGAGGATGGTTCAAAAGAATACACAAAAGTATAGGTAACGGCTTAGTTTCGTAGTAGGCTTATTATCAGTAACCCATAGTTCATTAAGATTAAATAATTAATAGATGTCACCTGGACCGCTTGAAACTGTTTATAACATCTAATAATAAACTAAAATTGGTAAATTTAAGAGGATGGTTCAAAAGAATGCACAAAAGTATAGGCATCTGCTTAGTTTCGTAGTAGGCTTATTATCAATAACTCATAGTTTATTAAGATTAAAGAATTAATAGATGTCACCGTGACCGCTAGAAACTGTTTAAAAAAACATCTAATAATAAACTAAAACTGGTAAATTAAAGAGGATGGTTCAAAATAATACACAAAAGTATAGGCAGCTGCTTAGTTTCACAGCACGCTTATTATCAATAACTCATAGTTCTTTAAGATTAGAAAATTAATAGATGTTACCTAGACCGCTAGAAACTGTTTAAAAAAAATCTAATAATAAACTTAAACTGATAAATTAAGAGGATGGTTCAAAAGAATACACAAAAGTATAGGCAGTTGCTTAATTTCGTAGTATGCTTATTATCAATATCTCATAGTTCATTAAGATTAAAGAATTAATAGATGTCACCTTGACCGTTAGAAACTGTTTAAAACAGCTAATAATAAACTGAAATTGGTAAATTTAAGAGGATGGTTCAAAATAATACACAAAAGTATAGGCAGCTGCTTAGTTTCGTCAGAGGCTTATTATCTATAACTCATAGTTCTTTATGATTAGAGAATTAATTAATATTACCTGGACCGCTAGAAACTGTTTAAAACATCTAATAATATACTAAAACTGGTAAATTTAAGAGGATGGTTCAAAAGAATGCACAAAAGTATGGGCATTTGCTTAGTTTCGTAGTAGGCTTATTATCTATAACTCATAGTTCTTTAACATTAGAGAATTAATAGATGTCACCTGGACAGATAGAAACTGTTTAAAACATCTAATAATATACAAAAACTAGTAAATTTAACTGCATGCACCAAAAGAATGCACAGAAATATATAGGTGACTGCTTAGTTTCGTAGTATGTTTATTATCAATAACTCACAGTTCTTTTAGATTAGAGAATTAATAGATCTCACCGGGACCGCTAGAAACTGTTTCAAACATTTAATAATAAACTCAAACTGGTAAATTTAAGAGGATGGTTCAAAAGAATACACAAAAGTTTAGGTAGCTCCTTAGTTTCGTAGTAGGCTTATTATCAATATCTCATAGTTCATTAAGATTAAAGAATTAATAGATGTCACCTTGACCATTAGAAACTGTTTAAAACAGCTAATGATAAACTGAAATTGGTAAATTTAAGAGGATGGTTCAAAAGAATACACAAAAGTATAGGCAGCTGCTTAGTTTCGTCATATGCTTATTATCTATAACTCATAGTTATTTATGATTAGAGAATTAATAGATGTTACCTGGACCGCTTGAAACTGTTTAAAACATCTAATAATATACTAAAACTGGTAAATTTAAGAGGATGGTTCAAAAAAATGCACAAAAGTATGGGCATCTGCTTAGTTTCGTAGTAGGCTTATTATCTATAACTCATAGTTCTTTAAGATTAGAGAATTAATAGATGTCACATGGACCGCTAGAAACTGTTTAAACATCTAATAATATACTAAAACTGGTAAATTTAATAGGATGGTTCAAAAGATTACACAAAAGTATAGGTAACGGCTTAGTTTCGTAGTAGGTTTATTATCAATAACCCATAGTTCATTAAGATTAGAGAATTAATAGATCTCACCCGGACCGCTAGAAACTGTTTCAAACATTTAATAATAAACTCAAACTGGTAAATTTAAGAGGATGGTTCAAAAGAATGCACAAAAGTATAGGCATCTGCTTAGTTTCGTAGTAGGCTTATTATCAATAACTCATAGTTTATTAAGATTAAAGAATTAATAGATGTCACCGGGACCGCTAGAAACTGTTTAAAAAAACATCTAATAATAAACTAAAACTGGTAAATTAAAGAGGATGGTTCAAAATAATACACAAAAGTATAGGCAGCTGCTTTGTTTCGCAGCACGCTTATTATCAATAACTCATAGTTCTTTAAGATTAGATAATTAATAGATGTTACCTGGACCGCTAGAAACTGTTTAAAAAAAAATCTAATAATAAACTTAAACTGATAAATTTAAGAGGATGGTTCAAAAGAATACACAAAAGTATAGGCAGATGCTTAGATTCGTAGTAGGCTTATTATCAATAACTCATAGTTTTTTAAGATTCGGAAATTAATAGATGTCACCTGGACCCCTAGAAACTATTTAAAACATTTAATAATAAACTAAAACTGGTAAATTTAAGAGGATGGTTCAAAAGAATACACAAAAGTATAGGCAGTTGCTTAATTTCGTAGTATGCTTATTATCAATATCTCATAGTTCATTAAGATTAAAGAATTAATAGATGTCACCTTGACCGTTAGAAACTGTTTAAAACAGCTATTTTTTTTTTTTTTGCTAAATCCAGATTGTATTAATGAATAGCCAATATTTACAAAGATTTCACAAGAAAAGAGGTCTAAGATCCCAAAAACTTACAAACTATTTAAATCTGAAATAAGAAATATATGGAAATTCTAAATGCCTAAGAAAATCCGGCCTTTCATCAAAGCTTAAGCCTTCACCATTTCTAAGATAACATCCCCTCTTTGCCATACAATCAGCTGCAAAATTTGCCTCACGAAAAGTATGAACAAAACGAATAGAATCATAACTGTCTTCTCCACCTGTGTTTAACAAACCAAGGAAGATTTGTACCCGTCAAGGCAGCAATAGCTCCCATTGAATCTGAACGCACAAGAACCTTTCTCATATTCCACTTCAAAGCCCATTCTAAACCAACAATAATACCATAAATTTCAGCCAAGAAATTATTTGTAATTCCCAGCCCAATGCTCATAGCCCCAACAAAGTTACAATCCGCATCACGCACCACAACACCAGCCCCTGCAACACCTGGGTTTCCTTTTGCCGCACCATCACAACATAATAAAATCTCATCCCTATTAGGAGGATGCCAAAAAAATTCAATTGGATCGACCTGATGAACCTGCCTATGAGCCACACGGAAGTGGTTCAAAATTTCCAAATCTGCTGAAGTATTACGCATGGAACTCCTCACCCTAACAGAATATTCATGAACCAAAAAGAAAACTCTCTTCTTGAAGAAGTGAATGTTAGCTGCCAAATTTTGAAAACAAGCTAAATTCCTAGTCTGCCACAACTCCGAGCGAATCACCAAGTTAGTAAGAAGCCATAAATCCTTAATAATACGACTCCTACCTTTTGCTGATTTATAAGAGGTCACAACATCATAATAAGGTCTTAAATGAAACAAACCTGAACACCACTGCCAGATTTGCATAGCAAACGGACAACTCCAAATAATGTGCTCCAACGATTCCTCATCAGCATTGCATAAGTAACATTTGTTGGCTAATTCAATTTTGAATCTACTCCTAATCATGTCTTGAGTAGCACAAACCTCTCTACAAATCTTCTAATTCTGGGCAGCAAGTTTAGGATGAATTTCCTTCCTCCACAAAAGACCATACACCGCTGAAGTTGAATACTCCCTTCTAATGAGATTCTTAGCTGAAGAAACAGAAAAACGTCCATTCATCTCTGGCATCCAAATTCTACAATCCTTCCCTCCTTGTAACAAAGGCAAATCCTCCAAGACTACCCCAGCACGCATCAAATTCTGGAGATGAACACCCTGCAACTGCCAAATATTATTATCAATAATATCACTAACCTTAACATTTCTGTCAAGGTCAGTTTCATTAAGCAAATCAGCAATGCTCTCATTCCCATACCAAACATTAAAATAAAGAGATGTAGCCCTCCCATCACCAATAAGAACCTTAGAATGCTTGTCCACAATAGAATGAATCAATTTAATGCCCGGCAGAATTGAAGATTTCACACCATAAAGTTTGATACCACCATTTCTAGTAGTAAACTTTGCCCACAAAAAACGAGCCCATTTCTTGTCTGAAGAACGAATACTCCACCACAGCTTCATGAGAAGAGCTTTATTAATAACAACCATGCTGGTTATACCAAGACCACCTTCCTTAAGAGGACAACAAACTTTAGGATACCCAACAAAAAATTTCCTAGTAACATCAGCATCACCAGACCAAAGAAAATTACGAATGGCTCTTTCCGCCTGCTGAACAAACTTTCTAGGCCACTTGTACACCGCCATGTTGTGAATGGCATAGCTAGCTATCACTGAATTAATAAGAACAACTCTATCTTGAAAAGAAAGTAATCTTCCCTTCCAAACCGAAAGTTGATTCTTTATTTTCTCAATCACATTGCTTATGTGACGATATCGAACAACCCCAGGCATGATCTGAACTCCCAAATATCTGTCCGGAAAATTGGAAACTTCCATACCAAGCAAATTAGTGATAGTTCCACAGCGACTCAATGAACCACCACCATAATAAACCTTACTCTTTTGACGACAAACAGATTGCCCAGAGGCACTTTGATATTTACCAAGCAAAGATAGAAGATTATGCAAACTCTTCATATTGCCTT
>NW_020621381.1:6634797-6646000 GCF_003573695.1 Papaver somniferum | reverse complement strand
ACAAAAAATCATAATGTCATCAGCAAAGAAAAGATGAGTGGGAGAAATACCTTTCTTTGAGAGCATTGGCGTCATCTTCTTTTCCACAAACAATTTCGTGAGATTTCTACTCAGAACATCTTCAATAAGAACAAAAATAAGGGGAGATAAGGGATCACCTTGCCTCAGACCTCTATTGATTGTGAAGAAACCCTCAGGACTTCCATTAAGAAGAATAGAAATCCTTGCTGAATTAAGGATTGACCAGATCCAAGAACACCATCTTTGAGAGAAACCATATTTTCGAAAAACCTCTAAGACAAAGGACCAGCTAACCGTGTCAAAAGCTTGAGTAATATCTAGCTTCAACCCCAAATTACCATCCCTCCGCTTAGTTTTTAAATCGTTGATCATCTCCGACGCCACACTAATGTTCTCATGGATATTTCTCCCCTTCATAAATGCAACTTGCTCTTCTGAAACCAAATTATCAAGAACACTCCCCAGTCTTGTAGCTAAAATCTTAGTAAAAATCTTAAAGAAAAAATTACTAAGACCAATAGGCCTGAAGTTTCGAAGAGAATTGGCCCCTCTAAGCTTGGCAAGTAAAATAATAAGACTAGAATTAGTACATTGAGGAATCATCTGTCGACGCCAGCAATACGTGACAGCATTGAAAAGGTCTTGCTGAATCACATCCCAGCAATGCCTATAGAAACAACCAGAGAAACCATCCGGCCCAGGGGCACTATCAGCGCTAAGATCAAAAACAGCATTCTTAATCTCTTCAATAGTAGGAATCTCATCCATTCTCTGACTATCTTCCACAGAAATAATGTTATGATCATATTGAAACAAAGCATCATCAATAGGCAACTCAGCACCATTAAATTTATCCTCAAAATAGGCCACGGTGTGTTCTTTAATTTGGTCACAATCATTTATAACAACCCCATTATCATCCACTAACTCCGAAATCATGTTACTACTCCTTCTAGTCCTAATATTAGCATGAAAAAAAGAAGTATTACTAGCACCTTCCTGAAGCCATTTATTTCTTGACTTTTGCTTCAACATAGTAGCTTGTTGGGCACGAATTTCCTGAAGAGTAACTGAAGCCTCCTTGGCATAATTCAGCTTAGTTACATCTTCTGGATCCTCATCAGAAATTGTAAGCGCCACTTCCATAGTCAACTGCGCTTGCTTGAGCTTAGCATACACATTGCCAAAGACACGTAAATTCCACTCTTTCATGATAACCTTTAACCTTTTAAGTTTGGAAGGAAAAATAAAAGCAGGCGTACCAGTAATAGGGGCGTTCCAACTCTCACTCACCATGCGCATGAAATCTGAATGAGAGAACCACATCTTCTGAACTCTAAAAGGAGCTCGTTTCGGTCTAGTATTAACAAAAGGAAAGCCAATAAGAGTGGAATGGTCAAAAACTTCACGAGGAAGAGCTTTACACCTCCAATTCTCAAACTTAATAAGCCACGCCTCATTAATCAAAGCTCTATCTAGCTTACAAAGTATTCTACGAACACCAGATTGGCCATTAGCCTTAAAACAGCTAATAATAAACTGAAATTGGTAAATTTAAGAGGATGGTTCAAAAGAATACACAAAAATATAGGCAGCTACTTAGTTTCGTCAGAGGCTTATTATCTATAACTCATAGTTCTTTATGATTAGAGAATTAATAGATATTACCTGGACCGCTAGAAATTGTTTAAAACATCTAATAATATACTAAAACTGGTAAATTTAAGAGGATGGTTCAAAAGAATGCACAAAAGTATGGGCATCTGCTTAGTTTCGTAGTAGGCTTATTATCTATAACTCATAGTTCTTTAAGATTAGAGAATTAATAGATGTCACCTGGACAGATAGAAACTGTTTAAAACATCTAATAATATACAAAAACTAGTAAATTTAACTGGATGCACCAAAAGAATGCACAGAAATATATAGGTGACTACCTAGTTTCGTAGTATGCTTATTATCAATAACTCATAGTTCTTTAAGATTAGAGAATTAATAGATCTCACCCGGACCGCTAGAAACTGTTTCAAACATTTAATAATAAACTCAAACTGGTAAATTTAAGAGGATGGTTCAAAAGAATACACAAAAGTTTAGGTAGCTCCTTAGTTTCGTAGTAGGCTTATTATCAATATCTCATAGTTCATTAAGATTAAAGAATTAATAGATGTCACCTTGACCATTAGAAACTGTTTAAAACAGCTAATGATAAACTGAAATTGGTAAATTTAATAGGATGGTTCAAAAGAATACACAAAAGTATAGGCAGCTGCTTAGTTTCGTCATAGGCTTATTATCTATAACTCATAGTTATTTATGATTAGAGAATTAATAGATGTTACCTGGACCGCTTGAAACTGTTTAAAACATCTAATAATATACTAAAACTGGTAATATTTTAAGAGGATGGTTCAAAAAAATGCACAAAAGTATGGGCATCTGCTTAGTTTCGTAGTAGGCTTATTATCTATAACTCATAGTTCTTTAAGATTAGAGAATTAATAGATGTCACATGGACCGCTAGAAACTGTTTAAAACATCTAATAATATACTAAAACTGGTAAATTTAATAGGATGGTTCAAAAGATTACACAAAAGTATAGGTAACGGCTTAGTTTCGTAGTAGGCTTATTATAAATAACCCATAGTTCATTAAGATTAAAGAATTAATAGATGTCACCTGGACCGCTTGAAACTGTTTATAACATCTAATAATAAACTAAAGTTGGTAAATTTAAGAGGATGGTTCAAAAGAATGCACAAAAGTATAGGCATCTGCATAGTTTCGTAGTAGGCTTATTATCAATAACTCATAGTTCATTAAGATTAAAGAATTAATAGATGTCACCGGGACCGCTAGAAACTGTTTAAAAAAACATCTAATAATAAACTAAAACTGGTAAATTAAAGAGGATGGTTCAAAATAATACACAAAAGTATAGGCAGCTGCTTTGTTTCGCAGCACGCTTATTATCAATAACTCATAGTTCTTTAAGATTAGATAATTAATAGATGTTACCTGGACCGCTAGAAACTGTTTAAAAAAAAATCTAATAATAAACTTAAACTGATAAATTTAAGAGGATGGTTCAAAAGAATACACAAAAGTATAGGCAGATGCTTAGATTCGTAGTAGGCTTATTATCAATAACTCATAGTTTTTTAAGATTCGGAAATTAATAGATGTCACCTGGACCCCTAGAAACTATTTAAAACATTTAATAATAAACTAAAACTGGTAAATTTAAGAGGATGGTTCAAAAGAATACACAAAAGTATAGGCAGTTGCTTAATTTCGTAGTATGCTTATTATCAATATCTCATAGTTCATTAAGATTAAAGAATTAATAGATGTCACCTTGACCGTTAGAAACTGTTTAAAACAGCTAATAATAAACTGAAATTGGTAAATTTAAGAGGATGGTTCAAAAGAATACACAAAAGTATAGGCAGCTACTTAGTTTCGTCAGAGGCTTATTATCTATAACTCATAGTTCTTTATGATTAGAGAATTAATAGATATTACCTGGACCGCTAGAAACTGTTTAAAACATCTAATAATATACTAAAACTGGTAAATTTAAGAGGATGGTTCAAAAGAATGCACAAAAGTATGGGCATCTGCTTAGTTTCGTAGTAGGCTTATTATCTATAACTCATAGTTCTTTAAGATTAGAGAATTAATAGATGTCACCTGGACAGATAGAAACTGTTTAAAACATCTAATAATATACAAAAACTAGTAAATTTAACTGCATGCACCAAAAGAATGCAATTAAAAATATATAGGTGACTGCTTAGTTTCGTAGTATGCTTATTATCAATAACTCATAGTTCTTTAAGATTACGGAATTAATAGATCTCACCCGGACCGCTAGAAACGTATTCAAACATTTAATAATAAACTCAAACTGGTAAATTTAAGGGGATGGTTCAAAAGAATACACAAAAGTTTTGGTAGCTCCTTAGTTTCGTAGTAGGCTTATTATCAATATCTCATAGTTCATTAAGATTAAAGAATTAATAGATGTCACCTTGACCGTTAGAAACTGTTTAAAACAGCTAATAATAAACTGAAATTGGTAAATTTAAGAGGATGGTTCAAAAGAATACACAAAAGTATAGGCAGATGCTTAGATTCGTAGTAGGCTTATTATCAATAACTCATAGTTTTTTAAGATTCGGAAATTAATAGATGTCACCTGGACCCCTAGAAACTATTTAAAACATTTAATAATAAACTAAAACTGGTAAATTTAAGAGGATGGTTCAAAAGAATACACAAAAGTATAGGCAGTTGCTTAATTCCGTAGTATGCTTATTATCAATATATCATAGTTCATTAAGATTAAAGAATTAATAGATGTCACCTTGACCGTTAGAAACTATTTAAAACAGCTAATAATAAACTGAAATTGGTAAATATAAGAGGATGGTTCAAAAGAATACACAAAAGTATAGGCAGCTGCTTAGTTTCGTCATAGTCTTATTATCTATAACTCATAGTTATTTATTATTAGAGAATTAATAGATGTTACCTGGACCGCTAGAAACTGTTTAAAACATCTAATAATATACTAAAACTGGTAAATTTAAGAGGATGGTTCAAAAAAATGCACAAAAGTATGGGCATCTGCTTAGTTTCGTAGTAGGCTTATTATCTATAACTCATAGTTCTTTAAGATTAGAGAATTAATAGATGTCACATTGACCGCTAGAAACTGTTTAAAACATCTAATAATATACTAAAACTGGTAAATTTATGAGGATGGTTCAAAAGAATACACAAAAGTATAGGTAACGGCTTAGTTCCGTAGTAGGCTTATTATCAATAACCCATAGTTCATTAAGATTAAAGAATTAATAGATGTCACCTGGACCGCTTGAAACTGTTTATAACATCTAATAATAAACTAAAGTTGGTAAATTTAAGAGGATGGTTCAAAAGAATGCACAAAAGTATAGGCATCTGCTTAGTTTCGTAGTAGGCTTATTATCAATAACTCATAGTTCATTAAGATTAAAGAATTAATAGATGTCACCGGGACCGCTAGAAACTGTTTAAAAAAACATCTAATAATAAACTAAAACTGGTAAATTAAAGAAGACTGTTCAAAATAATACACAAAAGTATAGGCAGATGCTTAGTTTCGTAGTAGGCTTATTATCAATAACTCGTAGTTCTTTAAGATCAAGAAATTAATAGATGTCACCTGGACCGCTAGAAACTGTTTAAAATATTTAATAATAAACTAAAATTGGTAAATTTAAGAGGATGGTTCAAAATAATACACAAAAGTATAGGCAGCTGCTTAGTTTCGTAGTATGCTTATTATCTATAACTCATAGTTCTTTAAGATTAGAGAATTAATAGATGTCACCTGGACAGATAGAAACTGTTCAAAACGTCTAATAATATACAAAAACTAGTAAATTTAAGAGGATGCACCAAAAGAATACACAGAAATATATAGGTGACTGCTTAGTTTCGTAGTATGCTTATTATCAATAACTCATAGTTGTTTAAGATTAAAGAATTAATAGATCTCACCTGGACCGCTACAAACTATTTAAAACATTTAATAATAAACTAAAACTGCTGAATTTAAGAGGATGGTTCAAAAGAATACACAAAAGTATAGGCAACTGCTTAGTTACGTAGTTGTCTTATTATCTATAACTCATAGTTCTTTAAGATTAGAGAATTAATAGATGATACCTGGACCGCTAGAAACTGTTTAAAACATCGAATAATATAGTAGAACTGGGAAATTAAGAGGATGGTTCAAAAGAATACTCAAAAGTATAGGTAGCTGCTTAGTTTCGCAGCAGGCTTATTATCAATAACTCATAGTTCTTTAAGATTAGAAAATTAATAGATGTCACCAGGACTGCTAGAAACTGTTTAAAAAAATATCTAATAATAAACTTACACTGATAAATTTAAGAGGATGGTTCAAAAGAATACACAAAAGTATAAGCAGATGCTTAGATTCGTAGTAGGCTTATCATCAATAACTCATAGTTCTTTAAGATTCGGAAATTAATAGATGTCACCTGGACCCCTAGAAACTATTTAAAACATTTAATAATAAACTAAAACTGGTAAATTTAAGAGGATGGTTCAAAAGAATACACAAAAGTATAGGCAGTTGCTTAATTTCGTAGTATGCTTATTATCAATATCTCATAGTTCATTAAGATTAAAGAATTAATAGATGTCACCTTGACCGTTAGAAACTGTTTAAAACAGCTAATAATAAACTGAAATTGGTAAATTTAAGAGGATGGATCAAAAGAATACACAAAAGTATAGGCAGCTGCTTAGTTTCGTCATAGGATTATTATCTATAACTCATAGTTCTTAATGATTAGAGAATTAATAGATGTTACCTGGACCGCTAGAAACTGTTTAAAACATCTAATAATATACTAAAACTAGTAAATATAAGAGGATGGTTCAAAAGAATGCACAAAAGTATGGGCATCTGCTTAGTTTCGTAGTAGGCTTATTATCTATAACTCATAATTCTTTAAGATTAGAGAATTAATAGATGTCACATGGACCGCTAGAAACTGTTTAAAACATCTAATAATACACTAAAACTGGTAAATTTAAGAGGGTGGTTCAAAAGAATGCACAAAAGTATAGGTAACGGATTAGTTTCGTAGTAGTTTTATTATCAATAACCCATAGTTCATTAAGATTAAAGAATTAATAAATATCACCTGGACCGCTTGAAACGGTTTATAACATCTAATAATAAACTAAAATTGGTAAATTTAAGAGGATGGTTCAAAAGAATGCACAAAAGTATAGGCATCTGCTTAGTTTCGTAGTAGGCTTATTATCAATAACTCATAGTTCATTAAGATTAAAGAATTAATAGATGTCACCGGGACCGCTAGAAACTGTTTAAAAAAACATCTAATAATAAACTAAAACTGGTAAATTAAAGAGGATGTTTCAAAAGAATACACAAAAGTATAGGCAGCTGCTTAGTTTCGCAGTAGGCTTATTATCAATAACTCATAGTTCTTTAAGATTAGAAAATTAATAGATGTCACCTGGACCGCTAGAAACTGTTTAAAAAAAATCTAATAATAAACTTAAACTGATAAATTTAAGAGGATGGTTCAAAAGAATACACAAAAGTGTAGGCAGATGCTTAGTTTCGTAGTAGGCTTATTATCAATAACTTGTAGTTCTTTAAGATTAAGAAATTAATAGATGTCACCTGGACAGATAGAAACTGTTTAAAACATCTAATAATATACAAAAACTAGTAAATTTAAGAGGATGCACCAAAAGAATACACAAAATATATAGGTGACTGCTTAGTTTCGCAGTATGCTTATTATCAATAACTCATAGTTCTTTAAGATTAGAGAATTAATAGATCTTACCCGGACCGCTAGAAACTGTTTAAAACATTTATTAATAAACTAAAACTTCTGAATTTAAGAGGATGGTTCAAAAGAATACACAAAAGTATATGCAACTGCTTAGTTTTGTAGTTGGCTTATTATCTATAACTCATAGTTCTTTAAGATTAGAGAATTAATAGATGATACCTGGACCCCTAGAAACTGTATAAAACATCCAATAATATACTAAAACTGGTAAATTTAAGAGGATGGTTCAAAAGAATACTCAAAAGTATAGGCAGTTGTTTAGTTTCGTAGTAGGCTTATTATCAATATCTCATAGTTCACTAAAATTAATGAATTAATAGATGCCCCCTGGACCGCTTGAAACTGTTTATAACATCTAATAATAAACTAAAATTGGTAAATTTAAGAGGATGGTTCAAAAGAATGCACAAAAGTATAGGCATCTGATTAGTTTCGTAGTAGGCTTATTATCAATAACTCATAGTTCATTAATATTAAAGAATTAATAGATGTCACTGGGACCGCTATAAACTGTTTAAAAAAACATTTAATAATAAACTAAAACTGGTAAATTTAAGAGGATGGTTCAAAAGAATACAAAAAAGTATAGGTAACGGATTAGTTTCCTAGTAGGCTTATTATCAATATCACATAGTTCATTGAGATTAAAGAATTAATAGATGCCACATGGACCGCTGAAAACTGTTAAAACATCTAATAATAAACTAAAACTGGTAAATTTAAGAGGATAGTTCAAAAGAATACAAAAGTATAGTAAGTTGCTTAGTTTCGTAGTAGGCTTATTATCTATCACTCATAGTTCTTTAAGATTAGAGAATTAATAAATGTTACCTGGACCGCTAGAAACTGTTTAAAACATCTAATAATATACAAAAACTGGTAAATTTAAGAGGATGGTTCAAAAGAATACACAAAAGTATAGGTAACGGCTTAGTTTCATAGTAGGCTTATTATCAATAACTCATAGTTCATTAAGATTCAAGAATGAAAAGATGTCACCTGGACCGCCAGAAATTGTTTAAAACATTTAATAATAAACTAAAACTGGCAAAGTTAAGAGGATGGTTCAAAAGAATACTCAAAAGTATAGGCAGCTGCTTAGTTTCGTAGTAGGCTTATTATCAATATCTCATAGTTCATTAAGATTAAAGAATTAATAAATGCCACATGGACTGCTTGAAACTGTTTAAAACATCTAATAATAAACTAAAACTGGTAAATTTAAGAGGATAGTTCAACAGAATACGAAAGTATTGGCAGCTGCTTAGTTTCGTAGTAGGCTTATTATCTATAACTCATAGTTCTTTAAGATTAGAGAATTAATAGATGTTACCTAGACCGCTAAAAACTGTTTATAACATCTAATAATAAACTAAAACTGGTAAATTTAAGAGGATGGTTTAAAAGAATACACAAAAGTATAGGCATCTGCTTAGTTTCGTAGTAGGCTTATTATCTATAACTCATAGTTCTTTAAGATTAGAGAATTAATAGATGTCACCTAGACCGCTAGAAACTGTTTAAAACATCTAATAATATACAAAAACTAGTAAATTTAAGAGAATGCACCAAAAGAATACACATAAATATATAGGTGACTGCTTAGTTTCGTAGTATGCTTATTATAAATAACTCATAGTTCTTTAAGATTAGATAATTAATAGATGTCACCTGGACCGCTAGAAACTGTTTAAAATATTTAATAATAAACTCAAACTGGTAAATTTAAGAGGATGGTTCAAAAGAATACACAAAAGTTTAGGCAGCTCCTTAGTTTCGTAGTAGGCTTATTATTAATATCTCATAGTTCATTAAGATTAAAGAATTAATAGATGTCACCTTGACCGTTAGAAACTGTTTAAAACAGCTAATAATAAACTGAAATTGGTAAATTTAAGAGGATGGTTCAAAAGAATACACAAAAGTATAGGCAGCTGCTTAGTTTCTTCATAGGCTTGTTATCTATAACTCATAGTTCTTTATGATTAAAGAATTAATAGATGTTACCTGGACCGCTTGTTATCTATAACTCATAACTCTGCCTTAATTTTAAAAGCCAACATAAAAAGAAAGAGTTCATAAAAATGTTGAATTTTATATACATTAACTCAAAAAAGTCTACACACTTCGTTATAAGTCGGAAATTGATTTCTTAGACTAAATGGTAAACTAGATAATCGCATTCAAGCTTGAGGGTTTTCAACTTTCATGCGAATTTTTCTCTCCAAAAATTGGCGAATTTTTTCTTTAGGGTTTTCAACTTTCATCAACTTTTTTCCTTCATTCTAGATCATCTTTGGTGATTTAGAATGGGGAAAACCCTGATTCAAACGTGAATAATCAAGGGAACAATAAGGTATCTTTTGCTGGTTTGGTTAAGGGTAAAAAACCATATATGTTAAAAGATTCAGATTTATTATCTCTTCCTGAGGCGTCAACATATCTTGAAGAACCAGCGTTGGATTTTCCTACTGATCTTACTCTAGAGGGACGTGATGTTTTTCAGTTCAGTCTCATTGGGAGATTGAACTTTAAGGGTTCAAAACTTGCTGATGTTCAAAAAAGCTTGGAAGAACAATGGGGTTTTGGTGCTGGTAGATGCAAGCTAGTTCCAATGACAAAGGGATTTTTCATCATAAAATTAACTTCAGCTGAAGACAAGGAACGTGTATGGCATGGTGAAACTTGGGTGATTCAGAATCAACAACTTAGGGTTTTCAATTTTTACCCAAACTTTGATCCGGAAAGACAACATACTACACGAGCATCAGTTTGGGTAAGTTTCCCTGGTTTATACATTGAGTTATGGACAAAGAAAATTCTTATTTCCATTGCTAAAATTATTGGGAAACCAATTGCTATTGATCAAAAGACTTTGGATCATGATGTTGGAAACTATGCTGCTGTTTTGATTGATATTGACTTTGCTAAGCTGATTCCTAAAAGAATTCGCTTGAAAGCAAATGGAAAGGAGTTCTGGCAGTATATTGAAATTCAGGAATTAGAGAGCATCAAGTATTGTACTCACTGCAAGTTTATGGGCTATAAATTTGAAAATTGCCTTGCTGCTCGTAAAATATTAGGAGGTTCTGAAAATAAATCTTCTAGTGAGAGTATTAAAGATGGTAAAGTGGATAAAACAGCCAAATTTGTTTGGAAGGAAGTGCGGAAAATTCCCATGATGAGCATGCAAATAAAGTCAGTGAAGATATTGTTGTTGCAAGAGATATTGTTCAGTCCGGGAAGGAAAATTTGATAGATGCCGCATCAACTATGTCTATACAAAACATTGATCCAGTTCAAGAGAATGTTGAAGATAGTCAGTTGGAGGAGCAGCTCGACAAAGCTTTCACTGAGTATCGTGAAGCACAGATGAAATTGATAAAATGTAAAAACAATATTGCAGCCAGAAAAGATCTTGATGCACGTGACAATTCAGTTCATGCAGATGTTCCGCCAGAGAAAAACAATTCTCAGTCCGTGCAAAATTTGGAAACTTCCGTGTCCAAGCAAGCTAATTCTCAGGGCTTGAATGCAACTCCAAAGTATGTGCATAAATCAAATACCTATCAAGAGAACGTACAAAATTTGGGAACTCAGCAAGTTTCCGTGTCCAAGCACAATTTGGATACTTCCGTGAATACTATACAGTCCGTGATCAAGAAGAATTTAGAAAATCCTGAGTCCGTGTCCAAGCAAACTTCTGGGATGTCCAAGAAAAATACGGACATGGATAAGTCTGTATCCAACACAAAATCCAGTTTGG
>NW_020621381.1:5925021-5925850 GCF_003573695.1 Papaver somniferum | reverse complement strand
CAAACTAAGCCGTTACCTATACTTTTGTGTATTCCTTTGAACCATCCTCTTAAATTTACCAGTTTTAGTTTATTACTAGATATTTTAAACAGTTTCAAGGTTTCCATGTGACATCTATTAATTCTATAATCTTGATGAACTATGAGTTATTGATAATAATCCTACTAAGAAACTAAGCAATTACCTATATTTTTGTGTATTCGTTTGAACCATCCTCTGAAATTTACCAGTTTTAGTATATTATTAGATGTTTTATACAGTTTCTAGCGGTCCAGGAGAAATCTGTTAATTCTTTGATCTTAATGAACTATGAGTTATTGGGAATAAGCCTACAACCAAACTAAGCCGTTACGTATACTTTTGTGTATTCTTTTGAACCATCCTCTTAAACTTACCAGTTTTAGTATATTATTAGATGTTTTACACAGTTTCTAGTGATCCAGGTGACATCTATTAATTCTTTAATCTTGAAGAACAATGAGTTATTAATAATAAGCCTAGTACGAAACTAAGCAGCTTCCTATACTTTTGTGTATTGTTTTGAACCATCCTCTTATGTTTACCAGTTTTAGTTTATTATTAGATGTTTTAAACAATTTAGTGTCCAAGTGATATCTATTAATTCTTTAATCTTGAAGACCTATGGGTCATTGATAATAAGCCTACTACGAAACTAAGCAATTACTATTATTTGTGTGTATTCATTTGAACCATCCTCCTAAATTTACCAGTTTTAGTATATTATTAGATGTTTAAAGTAGTTTCTAGCAGTCCAGGTGACATCTGTTAATTCTTTAATCTTAACGAACTATGAGTTATTGATAATAAC
>NW_020621381.1:5907463-5921906 GCF_003573695.1 Papaver somniferum | reverse complement strand
ACCAGTTTTAGTATATTATTAGATGTTTTAAACAGTTTCTAGCGCTCCAGGTGATATTTGTTAATTCTTTGATCTTAACGAACTATGAGTTTTTGGTAATAAGCCTACAACCAAACTAAGCCGTTACGTATACTTTTGTGTATTCTTTTGAACCATCCTCTTAAATTTACCAGTTTTAGTATATTATTAGATGTTTTACACAGTTTCTAGTGATCCAGGTGACATCTATTAATTCTTTAATCTTAAAGAACTATGAGTTATTGATAATAAGCCTACTACGAAATTAAGCAGCTCCCTATACTTTTGAATATTCTTTTTAACCATCCTCTAAAATTTACCAGTTTCAGTTTATTATTAGATGTTTTAAACAGTTTCTAGCGGTCCAGGTGACATCTATTAATTCTTTAATCTTAATGAACTATGAGTTATTGATATCAAGCCTACTACGAAACTAAGCAGTTATCTACACTTTTTTGTATTCTTTTGAACCATCCTCTTAAATTTACTAGTTTTAGTATATTATTAGATGTTTTAAACAGTTTCTAGCGGTCCAGGTGACATCTGTTAATTATTTAATCTTAACGAACTATGAGTTATTGATAATAAGCCTACTAAGAAACTAAGCAATTACCTACACTTTTGTGTATTTTGTTGAACCATCCTCTTAAATTTACCAGTTTTATTGTATTATTAGATGTTTTAAACAGTTTCAAACGGTCCAGGTGACATCTACTAATTCTTTATTCTTAAAGAACTACGAGTTATTGATAATAAGCATACTACGAAATTAAGCAGCTACCTATACTTTTGTATATTGTTTTGAACCATCCTCTTAAATTTACGAGTTTTAGTTTAGTATTAGATGTTTTATACAGTTTCTAGCTGTCCAGGTGACATCTATTAATTCTTTAATCTTAAAGAACTATGAGGTATTGATAATAAGCCTACTGCGATACTAAGCAATTACCTTCTTTTTTTTTGTTCCTTTGAACCATCCTCTTAAATTTTCCAGTTTTCGTTTATTATTAGATGTTTTAAACAGTTTCTAGGTGTCCATGTGACATCTATTAATTCCTTAATCTTTAGGAACTATGAGTTATTGATAATAAGCCTACTAAGAAACTAAGAAATTACCTATATTTTTGTGTATTAGTTTGAACCATCCTCTTAAATTTACCAGCTTTATTATATTATTAGATTTTTTAAACTGTTTCTAGCGATCCAAGTGACATCTGTTAATTCTTTAATGTTAACGAACTATAAGTTATTGATAATGAGCCTACATACAAACTAAGCCGTTACCTATACTTTTGTGTATTCCTTTGAACCATCCTCTTAAATTTACCAGTTTTAGTTTATTACTAGATATTTTAAACAGTTTCAAGGTTTCCATGTGACATCTATTAATTCTATAATCTTGATGAACTATGAGTTATTGATAATAATCCTACTAAGAAACTAAGCAATTACCTATATTTTTGTGTATTCGTTTGAACCATCCTCTGAAATTTACCAGTTTTAGTATATTATTAGATGTTTTATACAGTTTCTAGCGGTCCAGGAGAAATCTGTTAATTCTTTGATCTTAATGAACTATGAGTTATTGGGAATAAGCCTACAACCAAACTAAGCCGTTACGTATACTTTTGTGTATTCTTTTGAACCATCCTCTTAAACTTACCAGTTTTAGTATATTATTAGATGTTTTACACAGTTTCTAGTGATCCAGGTGACATCTATTAATTCTTTAATCTTGAAGAACAATGAGTTATTAATAATAAGCCTAGTACGAAACTAAGCAGCTTCCTATACTTTTGTGTATTGTTTTGAACCATCCTCTTATGTTTACCAGTTTTAGTTTATTATTAGATGTTTTAAACAATTTAGTGTCCAAGTGATATCTATTAATTCTTTAATCTTGAAGACCTATGGGTCATTGATAATAAGCCTACTACGAAACTAAGCAATTACTATTATTTGTGTGTATTCATTTGAACCATCCTCCTAAATTTACCAGTTTTAGTATATTATTAGATGTTTAAAGTAGTTTCTAGCAGTCCAGGTGACATCTGTTAATTCTTTAATCTTAACGAACTATGAGTTATTGATAATAACGCTACAACCAAACTAAGTTGTTACCTATACTTTTGTGTATTATTTTGGCCCGTCCTCTTAAATTTACCAGTTTTAGTATGTTATTAGATGTTTTAAACAGTTTCTAGCAGTCCAGGTGACATCTGTTAATTCTTTAATGTTAACGAACAATGAGTTAATTATAATAAGCCTACAACCAAACTAAGTCGTTACCTATACTTTTGTATATTCTTTTGAACCATCCTCTTAAATTTACCAGTATTAGTTTAGTATTAGATGTTTTATACAGTTTCTTGTTGTCCAGGTGACATCTATTAATTCTTAAATCTTAAAGAACCATGTGGTATTGATAATAAGCCTATTGCGAAACTAAGCAATTACCTTTTTTTTTGTTCCTTTGAACCATCCTCTTAAATTTACAAGTTTTAGTTTATTATTAGATGTTTTAAACAGTTTCTAGGTGTCCATGTGACAACTATTAATTCTTTAATCTTGAAGAACTATGAGTTATTGATAATAAGCCTACTAAGAAACTAAGCAATTACCTATAGTTTTGTGTATTCATTTGAACCATCCTCTTAAATTAACCAGTTTTAGTAAATTATTAGATGTTTAAAATAGTTTCTAGCAGTCCAGGCCACATCTGTTAATTCTTTAATCTTAACGAACTATGAGTTATTGGTAATAAGCCTACAACCAAACAAAGTCGTTACCTATACTTTTGTGTATTCTTTTGAACCATCCTCTTAAATTTACCAGTTTTAGTACATTATTAGATGTTTTAAACTGTTTCTAGCGGTCCAGGTGACATCTGTTAATTCTTTAATGTTAACGAACTATGAGTTATTGATAATAAGCCTACAACCAAACTAAGCCGTTACATATACTTTTATGTATTACTTTGAACCATCCTTATAAATATACCAGTTTTAGTTTATTATTAGATATTTTAAACAGTTTCTAGGTGTCCATGTAACTTCTATTAATTCTCTAATCTTAATGAACTATGAGTTATTGATAATAAGCCTACTAAGAAACTAAGCAATTACCTATATTTTTGTGTATTCGTTTGAACCATCCTCTTAAATTTACCAGTTTTAGTATATTATTAGATGTTTTAAACAGTTTCTAGCAGTGCAGGTGACATCTGTTAATTCTTTAATCTTAACGAACAATGAGTTATTGGTAATAAGCCTACAACCAAACTAAGCCGTTACCTATACTTTTGTGTATTCTTTAGAACCATCTTCTTAAATTTACCAGTTTTAGTATATTATTAGGTGTTTTAAATAGTTTATAGTGATCCACGTGACATCTATAAATTCTTTAATCTTATAGAACAATGAGTTATTGATAATAAGCCTAGTACGAAATTAAGCAGCTTCTTATACTTTTGTGTATTATTTTGAACCATCCTCTTAAATTTACCAGTTTTAGTTTATTATTAGATGTTTTAAACAGTTTTTAGGTGTCCAGGTGACATCTATTAATTCTTTAATCTTGAAGAACTGTGAGCTATTGATAATAAGCCTACTACGAAACTAAGCAATTACTATCATTTTTGTGTATTCGTTTGAACCATCCTCCTAAATTTACCAGTTTTAGTATATTATTAGATGTTTAAAATAGTTTCTAGCGGTCCTGGTGACATCTGTTAATTCTTTAATGTTAACGAACTATGAGTTATTGATAATGAGCCTACAACCAAATTAAGCCGTTACCTATACTTTTGTGTATTCCTTTGAACCATCCTCTTAAATTTACCACTTTTAGTTTATTATTAGATATTTAAAACAGTTTCTAGGTATCCATGTGACATCAATTAATTCTTTAATCTTGAAGAACTATGAGTTATTGATAATAACCCTACAACCAAACTAAGTTGTTACCTATACTTTTGTGTATTCTTTTGGCCAATCCTCTTAAATTTACCAGTTTTAGTATGTTATTAGATGTTTTAAACAGTTTCTAGCAGTCCAGGTGACATCTTTTAATTCTTTAATGTTAACGAACAATGAGTTAATTATAATAAGCCTACAACCAAACTAAGTCGTTACCTATACTTTTGTATATTCTTTTGAACCATCCTCTTAAATTTACCAGTATTAGTTTAGTATTAGATGTTTTATACAGTTTCTTGTTGTCCAGGTGACATCTATAAATTCTTAAATCTTAAAGAACCATGAGGTATTGATAATAAGCCTATTGCGAAACTAAGCAATTACCTTATTTTTTGTTCCTTTGAACCATCCTCTTAAATTTACCAGTTTTAGTTTATTATTAGATGTTTTAAACAGTTTCTAGGTGTCCATGTGACAACTATTAATTCTTTAATCTTGAAGAACTATGAGTTATTGATAATAAGCCTACTAAGAAACTAAGCAATTACCTATAGTTTTGTGTATTCATTTGAACCATCCTCTTAAATTAACCAGTTTTAGTAAATTATTAGATGTTTAAAATAGTTTCTAGCAGTCCAGGCCACATCTGTTAATTCTTTAATCTTAACGAACTATGAGTTATTGGTAATAAGCCTACAACCAAACAAAGTCGTTACCTATACTTTTGTGTATTCTTTTGAACCATCCTCTTAAATTTACCAGTTTTAGTACATAATTAGATGTTTTAAACTGTTTCTAGCGGTCCAGGTGACATCTGTTAATTCTTTAATGTTAACGAACTATGAGTTATTGATAATAAGCCTACAACCAAACTAAGCCGTTACCTATACTTTTATGTATTACTTTGAACCATCCTTTTAAATTTACCAGTTTTAGTTTATTATTAGATATTTTAAACAGTTTCTAGGTGTCCATGTAACTTCTATTAATTCTCTAATCTTAATGAACTATGAGTTATTGATAATAAGCCTACTAAGAAAATAAGCAATTACCTATATTTTTGTGTATTCGTTTGAACCATCCTCTTAAATTTACCAGTTTTAGTATATTATTAGCTGTTTTAAACAGTTTCTAGCGGTGCAGGTGACATCTGTTAATTCTTTAATCTTAACGAACAATGAGTTATTGGTAATAAGCCTACAACCAAACTAAGCCGTTACCTATACTTTTGTGTATTCTTTTGAACCATCTTCTTAAATTTACCAGTTTTAGTATATTATTAGGTGTTTTAAATAGTTTCTAGTGATCCACGTGACATCTATAAATTCTTTAATCTTATAGAACAATGAGTTATTGATAATAAGCCTAGTACGAAATTAAGCAGCTTCTTATACTTTTGTGTATTCTTTTGAACCATCCTCTTAAATTTACCAGTTTTAGTTTATTATTAGATGTTTTAAACAGTTTTTAGGTGTCCAGGTGACATCTATTAATTCTTTAATCTTGAAGAACTGTGAGCTATTGATAATAAGCCTACTACGAAACTAAGCAATTACTATCATTTTTGTGTATTCGTGTGAACCATCCTCCTAAATTTACCAGTTTTAGTATATTATTAGATGTTTAAAATAGTTTCTAGCGGTCCTGGTGACATCTGTTAATTCTTTAATGTTAACGAACTATGAGTTATTGATAATGAGCCCACAACCAAATTAAGCCGTTACCTATACTTTTTTGTATTCCTTTGAACCATCGTCTTAAATTTACCACTTTTAGTTTATTATTAGATATTTTAAACAGTTTGTAGGTGTCCATGTGACATCTATTAATTCTTTAATCTTGATGAACTATGAGTTATTGATAATAAGCCTACTAAGAAACTAAGCAATTACCTATATTTTTGTGTATTCGTTTGAAACATCCTCTTAAATTTATCATTTTTAGTATATTATTAGATGTTTTAAACAGTTTCTAGCGCTCCAGGTGACATCTGTTAATTCTTTGATCTTAACGAACTATGAGTTATTGGTAATAAGCCTACAACCAAACTAAGCCGTTACGTATACTTTTGTGTATTCTTTTGAACCATCCTCTTAAATTTACCAGTTTTAGTATATTATTAGATGTTTTACACAGTTTCTAGTGATCCATGTTACATCCATTAATTCTTTAATCTTAAAGAACTATGAATTATTGATAATAAGCCTACTACGAAATTAAGCAGCTCCCTATACTTTTGAGTATTCTTTTGAACCATCCTCTAAAATTTACCAGTTTTAGTTTATTATTAGATGTTTTAAACAGTTTCTAGCGGTCCAGGTGACATCTATTAATTCTTTAATCTTAATGAACTATGAGTTATTGATATCAAGCCTACTACGAAACTAAGCAGTTATCTACACTTTTTTGTATTCTTTTGAACCATCCTCTTAAATTTACTAGTTTTAGTATATTATTAGATGTTTTAAACAGTTTCTAGCGGTCCAGGTGACATCTGTTAATTCTTTGATTTTAACGAACTATGAGTTATTGGTAATAAACCTACAACCAAACTAAGCCGTTACGTATACTTTTGTGTATTCTTTTGAACCATCCTCTTAAATTTACCAGTTTTAGTATATAATTAGATGTTTAACACAGTTTCTAGTGATCCAGGTGACATCCATTAATTCTTTAATCTTAAAGAACTATGAGTTATTGATAATAAGCCTACTACGAAATTAATCAGCTCCCTATACTTTTGAGTATTCTTTTGAACCATCCTCTAAAATTTACCAGTTTTAGTTTATTATTAGATATTTTAAACAGTTTCTAGGTGTCCATGTGACATCTATTAATTCTTTAATCTTGAAGAACTATGAGTTATTGATAATAAACCTACTAAGAAACTAAGAAATTACCTATACTTTTGTGTATTCTGTTGAACCATCCTATTAAATTTACCAGTTTTATTATATTATTAGATGTTTTAAAAAGTTTCAAGCGGTTCAGGTGACATCTATTAATTCTTTATTCTTAAAGTACTACGAGTTATTGATAATAAGCCTACTACGAAATTAAGCAGCTACCTATACTTTTGTGTATTTTTTTGAACCATCCTCTAAAATTTACAAGTTTTAGTTTATTATTAGATGTTTTAAACAGTTTCTAGGTGTCCATGTGACATCTATTAATTCTTTAATCTTGAAGAACTATGAGTTATTGATAATAAACCTACTAAGAAACTAAGCAATTACCTATATTTTTGTGTATTCGTTTGAACCATACTCTTAAATTTACCAGTTTTAGTATATTATTATATGTTTTAAATAGTTTCTAGTGATCCACGTGACATCTATTAATTCTTTAATCTTAAAGAACAATGAGTTATTGATAATAAGCCTAGTACGAACTTAAGCAGCTTCCTATACTTTTGTGTATTCTTTTGAACCATCCTCTTAAATTTTCCAGTTTTAGTTTATTATTAGATGTTTTAAACAGTTTTTAGGTGTCCCGGTGACATCTATTAATTCTTTAATCTTGAAGAACTGTGAGTTATTGATAATAAGCCTACTACGAAACTAAGCAATTACTATCATTTTTGTGTATTCGTGTGAACCATCATCCTAAATTTACCAGTTTTTGTATATTATTACATGTTTAAAATAGTTTTTAGCGGTCCTGGTGACATCTGTTAATTCTTTAATGTTAACGAACTATGAGTTATTGATAATGAGCCTACAACCAAACTAAGCCGTTACCTATACTTTTGTGTATTCCTTTGAACCATCCTCTTAAATTTACCACTTTTAGTTTATTATTAGATATTTTAAACAGTTTATAGGTGTCCATGTGACATCTATTAATTCTTTAATCTTGATGAACTATGAGTTATTGATAATAAGCCTACTAAGAAACTAAACAATTACCTATATTTTTGTTTATACGTTTGAACCATCCTCTTAAATTTACAAATTTTAGTATATTATTAGATGTTTTAAACAGTTTCTAGCGCTCCAGGTGACATCTGTTAATTCTTTGATCTTAACGAACTATGAGTTATTGGTAACAAGCCTACAACCAAACTAAGCCGTTACGTATACTTTTGTGTATTCTTTTGAACCATCCTCTTAAATTTACCAGTTTTAGTATATTATTAGATGTTTTACACAGTTTCTAGTGATCCAGGTGACATCCATTAATTCTTTAATCTTAAAGAACTATGAGTTATTGATAATAAGCCTACTACGAAATTAAGCAGCTCCCTATACTTTTGAGTATTCTTTTGAACCATCCTCTAAAATTTACCAGTTTTAGTTTATTATTAGATGTTTTAAACAGTTTCTAGCGGTCCAGGTGACATCTATTAATTCTTTAATCTTAATGAACTATGAGTTATTGATATCAAGCCTACTACGAAACTAAGCAGTTATCTACACTTTTTTGTATTCTTTTGAACCATCCTCTTAAATTTACTAGTTTTAGTATATTATTAGATGTTTTAAACAGTTTCTAGCGGTCCAGGCGACATATGTTAATTATTTAATCTTAACGAACTATGAGTTATTGATAATAAGCCTACTAAGAAACTAAGCAATTACCTATACTTTTATGTATTCTGTTGAACCATCCTCTTAAATTTACCAGTTTTATTATATTATTAGATGTTTTAAACAGTTTCAAGCGGTCCAGGTGACATCTATTAATTCTTTATTCTTAAAGAACTACGAGTTATTGATAATAAGCCTACTACGAAATTAAGAAGCTACCTATACTTTTGGGTATTTTTTTGAACCATCCTCTACAATTTACAAGTTTTAGTTTATTATTAGATGTTTTAAACAGTTTCTAGGTGTCCATGTGACATCTATTAATTATTTAATCTTGAAGAACCATGAGTTATTGATAATAAACCTACTAAGAAACTAAGCAATTACCTATATTTTTGTGTATTCGTTTGAACCATCCTCTTAAATTTACCAGTTTTAGTATATTATTATATGTTTAAAACAGTTTCTAGCGGTCCAGGTGACATCTGTTAATTCTTTATTCTTAAAGAACTAGGAGTTATTGATAATAAGCCTACTATGAAATTAAGCAGCTACCTATACTTTTGTGTATTTTTTTGAACCATCCTCTAAAATTTACCAGTTTTAGTTTATTATTAGATGTTTTAAACAGTTTCTAGCGGTCCAGGTGACATCTATTAATTCTTTAATCTAAATGAACTATGAGTTATTGATATCAAGCCTACTACGAAACTAAGCAGTTATCTACACTTTTATTATTCTTTTGAACCATCCTCTTAAATTTACTAGTTTTAGTATATTATTAGATGTTTTAAACAGTTTCTAGCGGTCCAGGTGACATATGTTAATTATTTAATCTTAACGAACTATGAGTTATTGATAATAAGCCTACTAAGAAACTAAGCAATTACCTATACTTTTGTGTATTCTGTTGAACCATCCTCTTAAATTTACCAGTTTTATTATATTATTAGATGTTTTAAACAGTTTCAAGCGGTCCAGGTGACATCTGTTAATTCTTTATTCTTAAAGAACTACGAGTTATTGATAATAAGCCTACTACGAAATTAAGCAGCTACCTATACTTTTGTGTATTTTTTTGAACCATCCTCTAAAATTTACAAATTTTAGTTTATTATTAGATGTTTTAAACAATTTCTAGGTGTCCATGTGACATCTATTAATTATTTAATCTTGAAGAACCATGAGTTATTGATAATAAACCTACTAAGAAACTAAGCAATTACCTATATTTTTGTGTATTCGTTTGAACCATCCTCTTAAATTTACCAGTTTTAGTATATTATTATGTTTAAATCAGTTTCTAATGGTCCAGGTGACATCTGTTGATTCATTATTCTTAAAGAACTAGGAGTTATTGATAATAAGCCTATTATGAAATTAAGCAGCTACCTATACATTTGTGTATTTTTTTGAACCATCTTCTAAAATTTTCCAGTTTTAGTTTATTAATAGATGTTTTAAACAGTTTCTAGGTGTCCATGTGACATCTATAAATTCTTCAATCTTGAAGAACAATGAGTTATTGATAATAAGCCTACTAAGAAACTAAGCAATTACCTATACTTTTGTGTATTCTGTTGAACCATCCTCTTAAATGTCCCAGTTTTCGTATATTATTAGATGTTTTAAACAGTTTCTAGCGGTCCAGGTGACATCTGTTAATTCTTTAATCTTAACGAACTATGAGTTATTGGTAATAAGCCTACAACCAAACTAAGCCGTTACCTATACTTTTGTGTATTCTTTTGAACCATCTTCTTAAATTTACCAGTTTTAGTATAGGTGTTTTAAATAGTTTCTAGTGATCCACGTGACATCTATAAATTCTTTAATCTTATGGAACAATGAGTTATTGATAATAAGCCTAGTACGAAATTAAGCAGCTTCTTATACTTTTGTGTATTCTTTTGAACCATCCTCTTAAATTTACCAGTTTTAGTTTATTATTAGATGTTTTAAACAGTTTTTAGGTGTCCAGGTGACATCTATTAATTCTTTAATCTTGAGGAACTGTGAGCTATTGATAATAAGCCTACTATGAAACTAAGCAATTACTATCATTTTTGTGTATTCGTGTGAACCATCCTCCTAAATTTACCAGTTTTAGTATATTATTAGATGTTTAAAATAGTTTCTAGCGGTCCTGGTGACATCTGTTAATTCTTTAATGTTAACGAACTATGAGTTATTGATAATGAGCCTACAACCAAATTAAGCCGTTACCTATACTTTTGTGTATTCCTTTGAACCATCCTCTTAAATTTACCACTTTTAGTTTATTATTAGATATTTTAAACAGTTTCTAGGTATCCATGTGACATCAATTAATTCTTTAATCTTGAAGAACTATGAGTTATTGATAATAACCCTACAACCAAACTAAGTTGTTACCTATACTTTTGTGTATTCTTTTGGCTCATCCTCTTAAATTTACCAGTTTTAGTATGTTATTAGATGTTTTAAACAGTTTCTAGCAGTCCAGGTGACATCTGTTAATTCTTTAATGTTAACGAACAATGAGTTAATTATAATAAGCCTACAACCAAACTAAGTCGTTACCTATACTTTTGTATATTCTTTTGAACCATCCTCTTAAATTTACCAGTATTAGTTTAGTATTAGATGTTTTATACAGTTTCTTGTTGTCCAGGTGACATCTATTAATTCTTAAATCTTAAAGAACCATGAGGTATTGATAATAAGCCTATTGCGAAACTAAGCAATTACCTTATTTTTTGTTCCTTTGAACCATCCTCTTAAATTTACCAGTTTTAGTTTATTATTAGATATTTTAAACAGTTTCTAGGTGTCCATGTGACAACTATTAATTCTTTAATCTTGAAGAACTATGATTTATTGATAATAAGCCTACTAAGAAACTAAGCAATTACCTATAGTTTTGTGTATTCATTTGAACCATCCTCTTAAATTAACCAGTTTTAGTAAATTATTAGATGTTCAAAATAGTTTCTAGCAGTCCAGGCCACATCTGTTAATTCTTTAATCTTAACGAACTATGAGTTATTGGTAATAAGCCTACAACCAAACAAATTCGTTACCTATACTTTTGTGTATTCTTTTGAACCATCCTCTTAAATTTACCAGTTTTAGTACATTATTAGATGTTTTAAACTGTTTCTAGCGGTCCAGGTGACATCTGTTAATTCTTTAATGTTAACGAACTATGAGTTATTGATAATAAGCCTACAACCAAACTAAGCCGTTACCTATACTTTTATGTATTACTTTGAACCATCCTTTAAAATTTACCAGTTTTAGTTTATTATTAGATATTTTAAACAGTTTCTAGGTGTCCATTTAACTTCTATTAATTCTCTAATCTTAATGAACTATGAGTTATTGATAATAAGCCTACTAAGAAACTAAGCAATTACCTATATTTTTGTGTATTCATTTGAACCATCCTCTTAAATTTACCAGTTTTAGTATATTATTAGCTGTTTTAAATAGTTTCTAGCGGTGCAGGTGACATCGGTTAATTCTTTAATCTTAACGAACAATGAGTTATTGGTAATAAGCCTACAACCAAACTAAGCCGTTACCTATACTTTTGTGTATTCTTTTGAACCATCTTCTTAAATTTACCAGTTTTAGTATATTATTAGGTGTTTTAAATAGTTTCTAGTGATCCACGTGACATCTATAAATTCTTTAATCTTATAGAACAATGAGTTATTGATAATAAGCCTAGTACGAAATTAAGCAGCTTCTTATACTTTTGTGTATTCTTTTGAACCATCCTCTTAAATTTACCAGTTTTAGTTTATTATTAGATGTTTTAAACAGTTTTTAGGTGTCCAGGTGACATCTATTAATTCTTTAATCTTGAAGAACTGTGAGCTATTGATAATAAGCCTACTACGAAACTAAGCAATTACTATCATTTTTGTGTATTCGTGTGAACCATCCTCCTAAATTTACCAGTTTTAGTATATTATTAGATGTTTAAAATAGTTTCTAGCGGTCTTGGTGACATCTGTTAATTCTTTAATGTTAACGAACTATGAGTTATTGATAATGAGCCTACAACCAAATTAAGCCGTTACCTATACTTTTTTGTATTCCTTTGAACCATCCTCTTAAATTTACCACTTTTAGTTTATTATTAGATATTTTAAACAGTTTCTAGGTGTCCATGTGACATTTATTAATTCTTTAATCTTGATGAACTATGAGTTATTGATAATAAGCCTACTAAGAAACTAAGCAATTACCTAAATTTTTGTGTATTCGTTTGAAACATCCTCTTAAATTTACCAGTTTTAGTATATTATTAGATGTTTTAAACAGTTTCTAGCGCTCCAGGTGACATCTGTTAATTCTTTGATCTTAACGAACTTTGAGTTATTGGTAATAAGCCTACAACCAAACTAAGCCGTTACGTATACTTTTGTGTATTCTTTTGAACCATCCTCTTAAATTTACCAGTTTTAGTATATTATTAGATGTTTTACACAGTTTCTAGTGATCCAGGTGACATCCATTAATTCTTTAATCTTAAAGAACTATGAGTTATTGATAATAAGCCTACTACGAAATTAAGCAGCTCCCTATACTTTTGAGTATTCTTTTGAACCATCCTCTAAAATTTACCAGTTTTAGTTTATTATTAGATGTTTTAAACAGTTTCTAGCGGTCCAGGTGACATCTATTAATTCTTTAATCTTAATGAACTATGAGTTATTGATATCAAGCCTACTACGAAACTAAGCAGTTATCTACACTTTTTTGTATTCTTTTGAACCATCCTCTTAAATTTACTAGTTTTAGTATATTATTAGATGTTTTAAACAGTTTCTAGCGGTCCAGGCGACATATGTTAATTATTTAATCTTAACGAACTATGAGTTATTGATAATAAGCCTACTAAGAAACTAAGCAATTACCTATACTTTTATGTATTCTGTTGAACCATCCTCTTAAATTTACCAGTTTTATTATATTATTAGATGTTTTAAACAGTTTCAAGCGGTCCAGGTGACATCTATTAATTCTTTATTCTTAAAGAACTACGAGTTATTGATAATAAGCCTACTACGAAATTAAGAAGCTACCTATACTTTTGGGTATTTTTTTGAACTATCCTCTAAAATTTACAAGTTTTAGTTTATTATTAGATGTTTTAAACAGTTTCTAGGTGTCCATGTGACATCTATTAATTATTTAATCTTGAAGAACCATGAGTTATTGATAATAAACCTACTAAGAAACTAAGCAATTACCTATATTTTTGTGTATTCGTTTGAACCATCCTCTTAAATTTACCAGTTTTAGTATATTATTATATGTTTAAAACAGTTTCTAGCGGTCCAGGTGACATCTGCTAATTCTTTATTCTTAAAGACCTAGGAGTTATTGATAATAAGCCTACTATGAAATTAAGCAGCTACCTATACATTTGTGTATTTTTTTGAACCATCCTCTAAAATTTACCAGTTTTAGTTTATTATTAGATGTTTTAAACAGTTTCTAGCGGTCCAGGTGACATCTATTAATTCTTTAATCTAAATGAACTATGAGTTATTGATATCAAGCCTACTACGAAACTAAGCAGTTATCTACACTTTTATTATTCTTTTGAACCATCCTCTTAAATTTACTAGTTTTAGTATATTATTAGATGTTTTAAACAGTTTCTAGCGGTCCAGGTGACATATGTTAATTATTTAATCTTAACGAACTATGAGTTATTGATAATAAGCCTACTAAGAAACTAAGCAATTACCTATACTTTTGTGTATTCTGTTGAACCATCCTCTTAAATTTACCAGTTTTATTATATTATTAGATGTTTTAAACAGTTTCAAGCGGTCCAGGTGACATCTGTTAATTCTTTATTCTTAAAGAACTACGAGTTATTGATAATAAGCCTACTACGAAATTAAGCAGCTACCTATACTTTTGTGTATTTTTTTGAACCATCCTCTAAAATTTACAAATTTTAGTTTATTATTA